>NC_135721.1:57809485-58103392 GCF_964656455.1 Halichoerus grypus
CTTTTAAAAGTGCTATAGAAAACTTTTAACACTGTTAAACACTTGGAACACTCAGCCAACAAAAATAAGACATTTGCTCTTATTCTGAAATCCCAAATTAAACTAAGGTCAGAGTAACAGTTGTGTTTCATTCTAGCATGCCTTAGTGAGAAATCGAAAGAGACTCCCCAGAGACTGATGAGCTCCCTGTAACATACTGAATTCTTAGATCAGATAGAGAAGACATTATATATACGCTTGACCTTTGAACATGGTTTGAACTGCACAGGTCCATCTGTATGTGGATTTTTTCATAGTACAGTACTGTAAATGTATTTTCTTTTCCTTAAAATTTTAATAACATTTTCTTTTTTCTAGGTGCTTTATTATAAGAATACAGTATATAATATATATAACATACAAAATATGTATTAATCAATCATTTATGTTATTAGTAAGGCTTCTGGTCAACAGTAGGTTATTAGTAGTTAAGTTTTTGGAGAGTCAAAAGTTATACATGGATTTTTGACTGCACAGAGGGTTGGCACCCCAATCCTGGCATTGACAAAGGATCAACTGTGTATACTGTGCTTTCTTTCTAAAAGTCACAATTAAAGGAATATAGCACCTAACATAAACCATCAGAACTTGTCACAGTACTTTCCATAATGTAATAGATTGAGAGTTTCACATGACAATCTCCAGCGTCTGAGCCTAAAATTTGTAAAATGGAGCTCCAGAGGAACTCTTCAGAGCTCTAATAAGTGTTTACTGAAAATAGGGGCACCTGGGTGGCTCAGTCAGTTAAGTGTCTGCCTTCGGGATCCTGGGATCGAGCCCCACATCAGGCTTCCTGCTCCACGGGGAGCCTGATTCTCTCTCTCCCTCTGCCTGCCACTCCCCCTGATTGTGCTCTCTCTCTCTCTCTGTCAAATAAATAAATAAAAATCTTTAAAAATAAAAAAAAGTGTTTACTGAAAACGATATATAAAAACCCAACTACCTTTTCCCAGGCCTCACTGTTGAGAGCTCTTTGCCGCGGCAGCATTACACAGCAAGGAAGAAGGGAGCAGGAGGTGTGTGAGCACCAGCTTCCTGAACACAGTGGGAATAAGACCAAAAAGAAAATGATCAAGAAACCATAAGCAGAAGGTTCTTCCTTGTCACAGCATTTTAGGATTAAAAATAAAACGATTTACTAAAATTAGCCACAACGTAAAACCCTATAGCAGAAAGTTTTAAATAAGGCAAATGGCCTCCATGCTTCAAACAACTTTATCAACTTCATGCTATAAACCATAGCAAGCAAATTAATTATTCCCAGATGCTGGGGATGAAGAATGCTTGCTGAATTGTTTTGCTTCTCAAAATCTTCAGTATAAACACACATTCACAGCATTGCATTCCCTTTTTTGGCTCCCAACATGCAAGTAATTATACAGTGTGCAGGATAATGTTGGATGAGCTCTCCTTTGAATACCAAGCAAGTTCTGGGTTCTGTCAGCCTTTTGGATACTATGTCCACAAACATTTTTCTCTGACAGACTTTAGTAACAACTTGTAAACAAATTGTTTCAAGTTCATAAAAAAAAAAAAAAAAAAAGAGCTCAACAGCAGCACAAACCTCACTTCCAAATTATTCCAAACCCCTCAAGTGCTGAAGGGGGCAAAATTCATCTCAAATATAATACAGCTCTTGTCTTGCATCAAGAACAGTTTTTCTGCAATCCTGATTGGGGGGGGGTCATAAATCTTAATATATATTCTTTGCATTTTGCCAACATGTAAACAAAGAGAAAAAAACCCATGTTGTGAATCAACTCTGAATGAAGAATATGTTTAGTATTAAAAAATAGATTCTCTGATCATGGCCAGAATAATGTGAAGAAAGGGTCATTTTTCTGTTTCACCTCCAAATTTTCACAGGACAAATGAAAGGTGCCTGGTGTTGGGTGAGTCAGGGAGAGTTTTTGGGTTTATCTGGGCCTTCATACTTCTTGAAGCAATTAAACTCAGTGGATTTGTTCTGGGTCTTTATATAATAAGGCAAAGGTGTGCATGTGTGTGTGTGTGCAAAATGTGTGTGTGTGGATGGGGGCGATAAAGAAGGCACAGGGAAAACCTCAGGAACTGTTAAAGAAAAAAAAACACCACATTTTCTACAGAAGGAAAGAGAAATTCTGTCGTCCTGCCAAATGCAACACGAATGAGAGGGAAAGTTCAAGGAAAGTTGATATTTAAAAATAAATAAAAGGAAATTCAATGAGAAAACAATATGCAGGTCAGGTCGAAGCTCAGAGAAAAATGCTCATTCAGAACTGGGCTGTCCTCCTGCTTTTTCTGAAGTGAGCAGCTGCTGGTTATTGAAACCAACCCACACAGTTGGGTCACGGCCGCCATGGCAACACTCCGGCTTGTCTGTGCTGGAGGGGCCGAGGCACAATGGGGCGGTTCCAAGGCCCAGAAGCACTTCTGGCTACAGATGAAGGAGGTTTTTTGTTTTTTTATGTGTGTTGGGAGATTTGGATTCCTGGGTTTGTGGTTGGCTATTGGAAACTTTTCCAACCTATAATAAACCCTGACTTAAGGGGCAGATTTTCATACAAATAGCAGCATGGAAGGAAAGAATTGAGGTGTTCAACAGGCAAATAACTTATTTTTAGTCTCATTATAAATTCTCTCTTACAAATCTCTAGTAAGCTCTGGGCATTTATACTTGGTCCCTTGTATTGCAACCTTAGGATGTTTTAGAAATAATGCTTACATTGCTTTTTATACTTGTAGTTTATAATGAGGCATGACCCTAAAAGGGAAAACTATCATAGTTTTTTGAGTTGAAAAAGCTAGCTAATAATTAATTGAAGACTTTGAAATTAAAGATACAAACTACAGGGGTGCCTGGGTGGTTCAGTCCATTGAGCATCCAACTCTTGATTTTGGCTCATTTATCTCAGGGTCATGAGTTCAAGCCCTGCATGGAGCACCCTTTAAAAACCATCCAACCAACCAACCAACCATAGATTATATATTGCTATATGCAGAGCCTCAATAATTGGCACATTCAAGTACTGAACTCAACATCTTGGTTTCATTAGTACTACAAGCAAACAAATTTATCTACCAGCTAGTTATAAAGAAAATTGCAACATAATAACCTCATGATGTAACATAGTAAGTAATAGCATAGACTTTAGAGTCAAACTGCCTGAGTCCCTATCCTGCCATTTATTTGCTGTTTAATCTCAGGCAAGTTACTTAAACTCTCTGTGACTCTATTTCCTCATCTGCAAAATGAGGATATGAGGAGTACTTACCTGGCAAAGATTGTTAAAGTTATTAAGTGCATTAATATTTCTAAAGTGCTTGGAACTGTATTTAGTTAATGTATAAGTACTCAGAAGATAAATAAATAAATAAATTTTTAAAAAATTTTTAAAAGGACCTCTTTTAAGACTCTAGGAAATACTGCCTTTGGAATTTAGGACAGCACAGTGTATTTGTGTGCTTATGTCCCCACTCAGGAAATGTTAGACTTCTTATTTATATCCATGGCTTTTAACTCACTTGGATCCATGCTTAAGACTCTGTGACCCTGATAAAGCAGCTTGTTTATGAATTTAGCCAATTTGTGTGTGTGTGTGTGTGTGTGTGCGTGCGTGCGTGCAGAGGGGAGTGCTTTGACAAATATATACTGGATCTTCTGATTCATTTGGATGTCTACAAATGCTTAAGTTTTGTTAAAAGCACAAAGCACAGTGCTTGCTAAACTGAGCAAGCATGAAATGCAGCCCTCAAACTAGGAAACCTATCACTGGACCCACTTACTCTAGCAGCAGCCAAGTTACCTACTTTTTCCCAGCCTCATGGAGATGAAAAATCCAGTGCTTTTTCACCTCCATAAGAGGATGAGGTGCATCAATTCAATTCATTTTTTAAAAATTTTATTTTTGACAAATAAAAATTGTATATATTTAAAGTATACAATATGATATTATGTACATAGATACAGTGAAATGATACTGCAATCAAACTAACATACCCATCACCTTCCATAGTTACCTTTTATAGTGTGTGTGGTAGGAACACTTGAGATCTACTCTCTCAGCAAATTTCAAGTATATTATTATTGACAATAGTCACCATGCTATATATTAGGTCTCCAGAACTTACTCATCTCATAAGGGAAGTTTCTATTTACACCTTTGATCAATATCTCCCCCCATCCCCATCCCCATTCTACTCTTTATTACTATGAGTTGAACTTTTTCTTTTCTTTTTTTTTAGATTCCACATATATGGAAGATTGTGCAATATTCATCTTTCTGAGTCTGGCTTATTTCATTTAGCATAATGTCCTCCAGGTTCATCCATGTTGTCTCAAATTACATGATTTCTTTCTTTCTAAAGGCTGAATATTATTCCATTATATATACCACATTTTCTTTATTCATTCATCTGTCAAGAGATACTTAGGTTATTTCCATTACCTTGGCTATTGTGAATAATGCTGCAATAAGCATGGGAGTACAGATATCTTTTTGATAACCTGTTTTCACTTCCTTTGGCTACATACCCAGAAGTAGGATTGCTGGATCATATGCTAGTTCTATTTTTCATTTTTGAACAATCTCCATACTGCTTTCCACAGTGACTAAACCAATTTATATTCCCACCAACAGTGCACAAGGATTCCCTTTTCTTCATCTCCTTGCTAACACTTATCTCTTGTCTTTCTGATTCTAGCCATTCTAACAGTGTGATGATATCTCACTGTGGTTTTGATTTGCATTTCCCTGATGATGAGTGGTGTTGAGCGTCTTTTCTTGTGCTGTTGGCTTTCTGTATGTGTTCTTTGGAAAAATATTCTGGTCCTTTCCCCATTTTTTAATTGAGTTGTTTTGTTGTTGTTGTTTTACTACTGAGTTGTGTGAGTTGCTTATACATTTTGGATATTAATGAGGTGCATCATTCCTACCAGAGCCTGTTAAGGGTTTTCCACTTCATCCCAGAACTCTTACGCTGGGATTGAAGAGCCTACTCCTGGGTTCAGACGCACAACTTTGATGGTGTCCATCCATCTTAGGCCATGTAATTCCTTATAAATTGTGGAATTGCACTATTTCCTTCAGTGGGAACAAACCTAAAACTGGTCCTATGTACAATCTAGTTCTTCTGTTTACACTTTCTTACTTACATGAGAGAGAACTACCTGTTAGGTATCCATAGTTGCTGAGTGTTTTTACAGATCTTGTTGGGATATATGGATGTTCTTCACATAAATATATTATTTCACCAGCCAGGGGATTTATAACTTTTGGAATCCAGTATATCTGAGGCTAAGGGCGTAGTATGTTAGCCAATGTTCTCAAAATAGGTCACATGCCTTCAGTTCTAAGTACAGGGACCAGAAGTCATTCTGGCACCTCATAGAAAGCAATTAATGTCTATTGCAGTTTGCAAAATGGAAGAATCTTATTTTCATAAAGTTTTTTCTCCTTTTACAACTGTTCAAAGTGGGGCTACATATCTGAAGATGTGGGTACACTTGAGTGTAGGGCTGAATACTGAAAGGACGAAGACCAAAATACACAAAATTCATTTAAAAAATCAAGAAAAGTTTTTGGAGGCCAGAAGCAAACTTAGAGAAAGGCAGTGTTCCATAGCTGAAGGAAACAGAAGCTGCCACCTAGAAGAAATTCAGACTGAGCTGACGCTATGACACTTTGAAAGGACACAGAATTGAGCAAACTGACTTTATTGCTTGAGGAAGTTTAAATGGAAACCTTAAGAAAAGCAGTCTCCTTTTTCTATATCCTACTCTAAGAACTGAAGTGATTTTAAATAAGAATGTTGGTTCTGGCAACATTTTGCTGTACTCCAAAGAAAAGGGAAATTATTAGGTCCGGGGAAAGCTGCCCTGGAATAACAGTCAGGAGACCTGAGCCCCAGTTTCAATCTGGTCACTTGTCAGTGTAGGACAGTTACTTTCCCTCTCAGAGATATTAATAACCACAGTGCTGGTGGTGGTAGTAGGAGTAGCAGCAGGTGCAGCAGGAGCAGCAGCAGGGGTAGGAGTAGCAGCAGGTGCAGCAGGTGCAGCAGGTGCAGCAGGAGCAGCAGGAGCAGCAGCAGGGGTAGGAGTAGCAGCAGGTGCAGCAGGTGCAGCAGGAGCAGCAGCAGGGGTAGGAGTAGCAGCAGGTGCAGCAGGAGCAGCAGGAGCAGCAGCAGGGGTAGGAGTAGCAGCAGGTGCAGCAGGTGCAGCAGGTGCAGCAGCAGGGGTAGGAGTAGCAGCAGGTGCAGCAGGTGCAGCAGGAGCAGCAGCAGGGGTAGGAGTAGCAGCAGGTGCAGCAGGTGCAGCAGGAGCAGCAGCAGGGGTAGGAGTAGCAGCAGGTGCAGCAGGTGCAGCAGGAGCAGCAGCAGGGGTAGGAGTAGCAGCAGGTGCAGCAGGTGCAGCAGTAGGGGTAGGAGTAGCAGCAGCAGCAGGAGAGCAGGTGCAGCAGGAGCAGCAGCAGGGGTAGGAGCAGCAGGTGCAGCAGGTGCAGCAGGAGCAGCAGCAGGGGTAGGAGTAGCAGCAGGTGCAGCAGGTGCAGCAGGAGCAGCAGCAGGGGTAGGAGTAGCAGCAGGTGCAGCAGGTGCAGCAGGAGCAGCAGCAGGGGTAGGAGTAGCAGCAGGTGCAGCAGGTGCAGCAGGTGCAGCAGGAGCAGCAGGAGCAGCAGCAGGAGTAGGAGTAGCAGCAGGTGCAGCAGGTGCAGCAGCAGGGGTAGGAGTAGCAGCAGGTGCAGCAGGTGCAGCAGGTGCAGCAGGTGCAGCAGCAGGGGTCGGAGTAGCAGCAGCGGTAGCAGTCTAGTATTAGCAGTAGCAGCAACAGTAGTATTAGTAGCAGCGCAGCGGCGGCAGCAGCATAGCAATAGTAGTGCTAGTAGCAGGAGTAGGAGTGGGAGTAGTAGCAGCAGTTTCCATTTATCGAAAGTCTCCTGTCAGGCACTTGAGTAGGAACTATACAAATATTATTTTTTAAGCTCCATGGTAACCTTCCAGTGTAGGTATTATTATCCCCCTTGAACTATCGAGAAATTGGAGGATCAAAGAGATTGAGTAATTTGCTTAAGGCCACTTTGCAAGTCAGTGAAAAATCTGGATTTTGAATCTGGAACAATCTGATTCCAAAGTCTTGTCCTTCTGTTGGGAAACAACATGGTATGGGGCAGAGTTTCTCAAACTTGAACGTGCTCATGAGCACATAAGATGTTGGAGACCTTCAAACTGGAGATTCCGAAGTAATGCGTCTGCTGGGATGCCTGAGGTCCTGCATTTCTAATAAGCTTCCAGGGGACACTGCTGGTTCAAGGAAGCGAGGCCTTAGTTTACTCATCTGCAGCACAAAGGACTTTGATAAAATGAGTTTCAAGGTGCATTCCAGCTCTGAAATCCCAGTATCCAGGGTATACTATAGTATTAAGAAACCAGATCACACAGGAATGACTCTTAGCTGCATGAATTTTTAAACTGGTTTCAGATGAGATTCTGGCTACGATTTATGTATCTTTCTGCAGCATCTCTGACAGGTAGGATCAGACACCCTCACTCAAATTTCATTGTTGTTAAGCTTTAGACTGAGCTAAATCTTACCGAAAGAGTTCAAGGCTCTTCTCTTCATAAGCATCTTTAAAGATTATAAATGTAAAAATAGTTTCTTATGAGAAGCTTAGATGGCAGGGTTTTTCTTTTTAATAACAGAAATGAGAAGTCTCCCAAACCATTATGGTAGCACAATCCATAAAAATATGTTAATGCCTCATCTTAAAGTCTTACAGAAATTGAGGTTTTCTGAGTTAACAAAATAGACTTCATCACAGATGGTCCGAATGATAAAAGGAAACCAGCACACTAGTGCAACAAGACTAAAAGCACTGCTCTTAGCTGAGCATGCTGAAAGTCTTTCAGGAAATCTTTCTACATATAACTCTGTTTGGTGTTGAAGGAAAAATGGTTTTGATTGGCAAGGGCACTTCAAATGCTTTAAGCAAAGCTCAGGGCCATAAGATGTGCAAGTTTTATGAAGAAACCATTTCCATTTAAAATGGATGCCCTTATTAAGATGCATTTTCTTATCATCTTGTACCTAACACAGGATAATGGCACCAAGGAAAGTGATTTTTGCTCTCTCCTAAGAGCTACGGTCCAGATCACCAAGAGAGATGCCACGAACTCCTTTTCCTGAACTCAAAAAAGGGCAACTGCAGGAGTAGGGCATAGTCCATAGTCTATGAGTCTTTGATGAAAAAGAATTTCCCAATGGTGAAGACTGCTAGAAACTGAAATCAGAACCCTTTATCGAGGGCTTTAGAAATCAGATATAAAGATACATCCATCTGGAGTGGCCTAAGTATATCTGTGTCTAAAGAAAGATATCTTTGAAATCAGGGAAGATTTGATTTTTTTTTATGGTCCTCAAGGGTGGTCCATATGTATTTAGCCAATTTTTAATTACCCATGGCAGTCATGTCAGACTTTTTAAAGAGGTAGAGCTACTCTTTTCTAAATAATTTCTTATGAAGAATCCCAAGATGTAAAATAGATAAATACAGAGCTACTCCATTCAACGTTTGGAAAGAAGGGCTGCCATTAGACCCCGCTTTGGCCACCATAGGTTGTGTTCCAGCTCCCTATTGCTGCTTAATAAACCACTTCAGAACTTAGTGGCTCAAAACAAAATTTCATCAACTCTCATAGTTCTCTGGGTTGACGAGGCTCAGCTGGGAAGTTCTTGCTTGGGGACTCTCACAACGTTAAAGTCATGCAGTCCTCCAAAGGCTCTGCTAGGATGGACATCTAAGATGACTCCTTAGCTCTTATGGCCAGAGCTTCAGTGCTCCTTGGCTTCTTTCTGTCTCCACGTAGCCTCTCACCCTCAGGGTCTTTCCGTGTGGTTCGGGCTCTCCTATGGTGGTTTCGGGGTAGTCACACTTCTTACATAGGAGCTGACTTCTAGGAGGCAGGATCTGAAACTGTCAGGCCACTTAATGGCAAGGCCCAGAGCTGGACAACAAGACTTCCACTGTATTGTATTGTCAAAGCAATCATGGGGCCTCCCCAGATTCAAGGGGTTTAGAGAAATAGTGACCTCCTGATGGGAAAGCAGCAATGTCACACTGTAGAAGAACATGTTGGATAGGACATATTGTTGCAGCCATCTTTGGAAAATGCCATCTGCCATAGTTAATAAGCACTCTGGTAATAAGGATCTGAGATGATATGGAGAACGAAAATTTACAAATAATCTTAGTGTCCTTTTTTTTAGTAGAGTTGATACATAATGTTACATTAGTTTCAGCGTACAACACAGTGATTCAACAACTTTATACCTTACTCTGTGCTCACCACAAGTGTAGCTGTCATCTGTCACTGTACCACACTATTACAGTACCACTGACTGTAATCCCTGGGCTGTACCTTTTATTCGATCTTAAGGTCTTCTTAAAAATCCCTTCTTCTTAGAGATTTTAATTGTGATCTTGTGCAAAGTTGAAAATAGTAAGTTTGGTTTTATTTTTGGATCTTCTTTACTGGCAGAGATATTAATGTTACATCCTATTGGAAAGTGCTATAAGTCGCTACTTACTTGGGGAGAGAGGTGTGGGTAAGAGGAGGTAAGGATACAAATGGTGTTAAACCATAGCCAAATCCTCCCCCTTACTATTTTCCATATCACAGAAAGTGACAAGAACAGACACACCGTGGCCCCAGAACGCTCAGGTTAGAGAGACAGACAGAAAACTGCAGCAACCTGTAGCCATTCCGGCTAATCAGTAAAGCAGGCAGCCAGCATTCTGCAGAGTGTCTTGAAAGAAAGCAAACCTTCTACAGAAAACAACTGGTAAAAACTGCACTTTGAGGAATACGTAAGCAAAGCCTATACACCTGACACTAGAAATAAGGGTCCTGAAAAGAGAAGTGGATTCCCAGCCCAGGAAGCTGAGACAAGAGGATTTCCAGAGCCTAGAAGAAACAAAATAGTTCTTGGGCCACACTAATTAGGAGTTTCTCCTACTTCCTTAGTAAGAAAGGGAAATAGCAGAATCCATAATAAATGATGCATTAAATGCAAAATATTCTTTATTATCTATGGCAAAACACTTAAATATTAAAATTCTCATTTCAGAACGAAGATTCAGTTATTCACAACAAATCCAATGGTTGCCTTCCTAAATTCCAAAATTAAAGTGCCCTTCCAGGTTTTAGTTATTTAGTACCTGAACGGAAGGCACAGTAGTTGCATATTATGGCCAAAATTCTTGTGCCCAAAATGGAAAAAATCTTTCACAATTATTCCTTCCCAAAGTTTATCTATGTCTGGATGTGGCATGTGTTGCATTAACCTGTCCACAAAGATGGTGGAAAAAGAGTCCAGCATGGTCTGATACTCAGTTTGGGTTCTATGAATTAGAGCTCCAGCTGGAGCAACTAGTTTGAACCTATCTGAAGGCCAAGTATGAATTAGAAAAGCAGGTTCAACATATTTTATTACCTAGGGAAATTACCTCCTAGAAATTGCTCAATTTATTGTTGGCAGTCTTCTATTGTCAGGGCAGCATTTTCAGAGAATTGTTCTCAAAAAGATGGCATCTAGTCAGTCTTGGTGAAATTACATTGCAAGCATGGCCTGATTCTAAGCTTTTAAAAACAACTCCAGTAGTCATGAAATACTGTGTTTGTGTGTGTGTGTGTGTGTGTGTGTGTGTCTGTGGAGGGGGCAGCTGGTGGTGAACTATTGGTGAGAAGGGTATCAGTGGTACCCAAGAGAAGAAGGAAGAAAACTGTTGAGCTTTGAAAAACAATCCCCAGGAGTATTTTTTTTTTTTCTTAATTTCTGGTATGTAGGAGTTTTACACATAAAACTTATTTTGGGGGGGCACCTGGGTGGCACAATTGGCTCAGCATCAGACTCATGGTTTCGGCTCAGGTCATGATCTCATGGTTGTGAGATCAAGCCCTGCGTCAGGCTCTGCGCTCAGCACAGATTCTGCTTGAGATTCTCTTTCCCTCTCCATCTGCCCCTCCCACTTGTGCTCACTCTCTCTCTCTTTCAAATAAATAAATAAATCTTTAAAAAAAGAAAAACACCTTATTTTTCAATTTGATACCAGTCTTCTATGATGAATTTATTGCAACATGAGTCTTCTTGGTCAGTCTTTTGCCTCCTCTCCAGTTTTTCTCACTAACCTCTACCTTACCAAATCCCAGTGCATCCTGAAGGTATGTGGAATGACACTCACTTCCTCAAATATTGTATACTCTTTTACAACTTTATGTCTCTGTGCCTTGAGTGTCTTGTCTTTTTTTTTCTTCTTCTTTTGATAACCAGGTAAACATTTACTACTCATCTTTTAAACTCAATTATCTCCACCCCTATGAAATCTTGCCTCATGTTAAAACTTATCCCTAACTCCCTGCCAGGGACAATTGACCATTCTTTTTACTTAAGTGTCTGTTTCCTTCTACTAGGAAGTAAGCACCCTGGGGGCAACTCCGTGGATCCTTTTAAAGACCTAGGATGTCAGTAAGACCTAGGATGTCAGTGTTTCGTTCAGTTTTTTAAGAGTTATCAGTTCCTTCCAATAAATTCCACTTTTGTGCTCAAAGTTAGCCAAAGGAAATTTCTATTATGTATAATCACAGAACCCTAATGGTGGCAGAAATACACTGAAACTGAACCAATTGTCTGAGTGGAAGAGACTCAGGAAGCTTAGAGCACAGAGAAAGGAAACCCAGAGTCAGAAATTGGCAGTGCTTGTCTAGCACTCTTCAGAGGAGGGTGGGCCTCCTCTGGTAACTCCCTGAGGCTGGGCACTAGAAAGATATTCTCCACTGTGGGTCAAGGATAATTCTTCAGACCTCATCATGACCTGGAGAATATTGCCCAAATCATCCTTCACTTTTCTCTCTGATTCCATGCTTACTAGCCAACCTTATAATCACAAATTCAATTCTCAGGGTATTATGAGATTGGGAAGGAAGTAACTTTGGTAACTGGAAGGGAATAGTCCCCAATGTAAGTGAATAACATCTGTAAGTGAATAACATTATGTGACCATCTTGACAGTTTGGACAGCCCAAATCAGTTGTCTTGGTCTGATGAACTACAGAGCCCAGCAAAATTAAGTTTCTCAACCTGTAAGACCAAGAGTAGCCTGAGGTGACCTCACCTAGGTGGTGCCACCCTTTGAGGCTTAACTGGGATTCCACTGTTTCTCCAGATTATATTCCTCCTTCCTACCATACCTCATTTCATGACAATAATCAATAATACAGCAGTGGTGGGTAAATCTCCAAGGTCCACATTCTTTGCTCTATGTAGGTTTACACAGTAAGTAAAATCTAATTAATTCTAGCCATCAGCTATAAGCAGAAAGGTAAGTGAGCAAGGTTTAGTTACCCCTTTGAACGATAAAAGGATTGGTTAAGAAAATTGATGCTGTAAAGCAGTAGTTCTCTGTCTTTTTATGTGACACATAAGAATGCTGTTGGCATGAGCAACACAACCCCACGTGCAGTTCCTGGCTTCATCTCTGTAGCCCCATCCTTGCTTTTCTCTCAAGAAAGCATTTTGAGATGCAAATGTATGACCATGATATTACCGTGATAACCTTACATCATCTCTGGCTTATTTTTAAAAGTTAGTCATTTGCAAGCTTTCATACTTCTTCTATGATTGGTATTAGGCTGCTTGCAACACATCAGTGTGTCCTGTTGAGACCTGCTGATGTAAATATTAAAGGGAGAAAGTTTAAGCTAATTATTAACTAAGTTGTTTATAAAAATGTTTCAGTGTTTGTAGAAGTAACATGCCAATTTCACTCTTCCTTGTCAGTTCCAGCAGGAGGGACAGAACCACAATTTGGTAGTAGGGAGACCTTCAACCGAAGTAACCATGTACGCTGGAAACCAAGAAATCACCTCTATTATCTAGAAGTTATTGGCCTTGTGCTCATCTCGCAAATTCAGGCGGGCCTTCCCCATTAGATTAATTAAACACGATTTTACTGAATATGAAAAGTGTTGAGAAAGCTTAAGTCACTTGACAGAGATGCTCTTTTCATTCTGAGATTCTTGATTTAGTTCCTTCACATCCACGGTGCTTAATCCCTGGCTGCAGGTTCTTCAGGCCACTTGGGGATTTATCTAGTACTTGACCTGCAATTTTTATCTCTAGAATGATAGCTCTATCTATAGAACTTGCAAAGGCAAGTGATACTTAATGAAAGGTCATAATGAAATGTTTTTCTTTTTTTTTTTTTAAAGATTTTATTTATTTATTTGACAGAGAGAGACAGCGAGAGAGGGAATACAAGCAGGGGGAGTGGGAGAGGGAGAAGCAGGCTTCCCGCGGAGCAGGGAGCCCGATGCGGGGCTTGATCCCAGGACCCTGGGATCATGACCTGAGCCGAAGGCAGACGCCTAACCATCTGACCCACCCAGGTGCCCCATGAAATGTTTTTCATGTCAAGGTCACACAACCCATTGAATGAGGCCCTATGTTTTAGAGTCATAAGCTGTGCTGTTTATGCCTTGCACTGCTGGTCTGGGTACTGCAGAGTCTTTTTAAAAATGCAGCCATGGGGCGCCTGGGTGGCTCAGTCGTTAAGCATCTGCCTTCGGCTCAGGTCATGATCCCAGGGTCCTGGGATCGAGCCCCGCATCGGGCTCCCTGTTTGGCGGGAAGCCTCCTTCTCCCTCTCCCACTCCCCCTGCTTGTGTTCCCTCTCTCCCTGTTTCTCTCTGTCTGCCAAATAAATAAATAAATAAAATCTTAAAAAAAAAAAACAAGAAAAACAAAACTGCAGCGTGAGCCTGTCCTGCATGCGTGGAATTGCCTAGGAACGGAGCAAATGAATTAAAGATGGCACAGCTCCCTTTGCTTAACATTTCTTATTTTTCAGGGGTTTGTTTTGCAACTTTAATATTATTAATCTACACAACCTTTTACTTTTCATTCAGAATTTATATCAGAATCAAGCTAATAAATTAAAGATGAGTTAGTTCATTGTTGGGTGGTTTAACATAGACCTAGTATGTTAATCCTGATGTGCTTGTTACTAGGGTTTTAAAATTTTTATTATTATTATTTTTCTGCCTCGTAGCTGTGGTTAGGCAGCAGCAATAAATCAGAACAAAGGAATGAAGGTACTGGGGCTTTAGGGAAAACATGTATTAGAAAAAATTGGTTTGGCACTAAGGGCTGTATTGCATTAAGATGGATTTTAGAGATATAGAGGTAAGAGAATGTAGACAAATAAATTGTATAAATAATCTGAGAAATAGCAAGTCTGTACAGTCCCCAAGTAACCCTGTCAGCTACTATCAACAGGACTGCCTAATTCCTGTTCAAACAGACCAAACAGGTACACTCTACTTAAATAAATAGCCAGGAGAAATGGGCACATGGCTAATGCTAAGGAAAGTGGGAGGAACAGATAAAGCTCTTTAGAATCGCCCAAAGGATTGGAATAATAGAAGTCAGGGTAGGAGTCTGACATAGCATCTTCTGTGAATAGGGCTTTATTGCCGCTCCAGGCACTGATATTGCAAACACATGCTAAGACAACCAGAAACTGGGAGCCTCACAGTGAAACTCATGCCTGAGAACGCAGTTCTCTGCAGTAGGGCATTCGCATCGGCAGCCTGAATGCAGAGGGGACAGGAAGGAGCATTTAGATAAGGCCAAGCACATGAATAAAAGACACTACGGTGTGGAAGGTGGAGTTGATAGGAACTAGATAGGACCATTCCAGGCTCCCCTCCCCCCCCCGCCCCCCGAGGAAGTGCAAGGAAGCCAGGAAGTCCAGAAAGAATAGAAGAAGGAACAAAAGGGACTTTTCCTAGTAGCCTAAATGGTACCTGAACTAAGAGACCCAAATGTTCTGGAACAGATTTTATTCTCAACTAAAGCATAAAAGCTCTTTGATATGGTGACACAGCTTGTTTAAAGCAAATTCATTTGCTTTTGTGGCTCACATATATCTGTTTTGTCTCTAGTTCTTTAACCTAAGTTGGTCCAGGCATCACTGTGCAGGGAGCAGACCTGGTTCCCATTCTAAACTTTGATATTTGCCTAGATCCCTTTCCTATTTGTTCACTGGACCAGCTATTCTCTGTCCCAGCATCCCCATCCCCTGGATCTGCTGCAGGCCCTGCTCCACACTGAGCCCCTCTACTGCACCTTACTGACCTTCCTTTATCTTATCCTTTTTTATTCAGCCTCCCTCCGCTTCCCCAGTCAGGTATATTTGACAGGATGTGACTGCTAAACTACTGGCAGTTATCTCCAAAATAACAGCAATCATCATAATAACAACCATGCTATCCTACACAGCCTGGCTGAGTTTTGTACACAGTCATACAAAACGGGTATATTTCTCTGACCTCGTGGATTTGCAGTAGCTGAGAGTCCCGATGCAGGGAGAGGTGGTTACCACTTTCTCCATTCCCTTCCTTCCCTTCTTTTTCAAATAAGAATAATACATGGACCCTGATGTCAAAGGACTTACAAACTACTCTAAATGATTAAATATAAAGGTTGAAAGTTCAACAACAGGAAAGAAGTAATTGTTGGGGGAAAAACCAGTAAGGGGAAAAGTCACAAATCAGTCCATGGTTACTTGGCAAATGAAAGGGTACTAATTGGTACAAAAATTCAAAAGCAGGAGAGAAAGATAACTTTGAGCTGTCAAGGCCAGGGGGACCTGCCAGGCGTATCTGTCAGGGAAAGTTGAAGGTTTAGACTTGAGCTCTTGTGGAATCTCCACGGTTCTAGTGGAGGCAGGGATAAGGAAGAGAGGACATTTCAGAGTTTAGGTACCAATGAGCAGCTGACAAGAAAGGACATGGACAGATAAATCTCACCCTTCACACTGAACTTTGACTGCAATCTTTTATATATATTCCTGTGAAGGCACAGGTATCTCTATGATCTTGGTACACCTAAAACTTGACAATATGCTTCTTGGGAAAGCCTGTGAAATGTGAATTGACGCGAAAATTCCATCTGCCGGTCAGCATACACAGCCTAAGAAGTTTTTGCTCTTCAACCAGCCTAAAGCTAAAACCAGGCTATTTTCACTCTTTGGTTAGCTGAATTCATTTTAATACTGCACTGTCAGTATTTTATTTATTTGTCTGGATGCCACATTTCCACTCCCAAATCTCTCTTGCATAAATGATTTACTATTTGTTCCTAAAGCTGAAGATTTTATGCCTTGTCTCTTTTTTCTGATAAGAGGATATTGTAGCAGCTTTCCTTTTATATTGCTGATGGTTTTTATTTTGTTAATTCAAAGTTCAGCAGAGTAACTAGTTTAGTACGGCACAGAAAACCAAGAGGTTCAGCCCTCAAAATGACTAAGACAGTAAATCTTCACTGGCCCATTATCACATAGAACCCTGTTGAATTTGCTTTCTTAAAAAGTAAGTTAGTAAAGTGTGGTTCTTAAAATAGGTTTTACATTTTCTTAACTCTCTAAACTAAGCATATTTAACTACAGGACACTTAAGGTCCTTAAGATAAAATTATGAAAAAACAGTTTTACAATGGAAACCCATAAACCTTGAACATAAAAAAAAAAAAAAATGGAAAAAAAGGAGCAATTCTTTCTGAGTGTACTCTTATTAGGTCTTCACATAGAAATGTAGAGTGCTCTACATTTAAGGCAGGGATTACACGGCTTACATTTTTTTCCCCCAATTTCTTTTAAGGCAGCACTTGGGATGTTAATTTATAATAAGAAAGTTATATATGCCATAGTTCTTTATGGTGGTGGTCACTACACTAAGCTAAAAGATTTAAAATAAAAACATCAACAAATAAAATTAATCACAAAATTAATTCATCAGGTCAGTACTGAACTCCTGTCCAAACTCTAATTTTACAAAATGCAAATCAATAGAAAGTATTTCTGCAAGCTGCAAGCAAAGTAGAGACCTGACTCACAGAAACTACCCAGACTCCCAATTTTCCTCCCTTGGGATTTGAGGGCTAAACTGGTTATAGAACCCACATCTGAGAACCACATGGCTCTCAGAACGCTTCACAGTTTCTTGAATTGCTTTAGTCTTTCTAGCCCGTAGACCCTGGAAAGGAACAAACACACTATGTTCAGGACAACTGATGAGAAATAAAAAAGAATCAACCGAGGGGTTGGGTACCCATGGAGTCCGTACATTAAATGCAAAGACAGGAAGTAGCAAACACCTGCTGGAATGTTTTTGTGATGCTATGTAAACAGATTTCTCCAGTTTTAATTGGTTACATTTCTCTTCAGGAACTTTGGTTATATTTAGGTATGGTGCTTTTGCACTCTCAGAAAATTATAGAATAATTCACAATCTAAAATAAAATGCCCACAATTCATTATATCAAAAATGATAAGCAATGTATTAAGAAAAAAAGGCATGTATTTGAAATTCTAATGAATAAATATAGTCTTTTCATTTACTAACATGTGAATAAGTTAAATTTAAAGCTAAATAAAATAAAGTGCACACCTGAGTACATCTCTCTAAAAAACTTGCAGATCAAGTCAACGAAAACAAACGAGGATATAGAGAATTGATTAACACAGTTACAAATTAAACCTTATAGATATATAGGACTTTATACCAAATAAACAGAAAATAAATATATTTTTTCCAAATGCCTATGGAGCTATTAAAAAAAAGTGGTCACATAGTAGGCCACAAAAACAGTTCCCATAACATTTCTGAAGTTGAAACCACAGACGTTACATTCTCTGACCATATTGCAATACACACACCACACACACCATAGCCCTGAGTTCAACCATTTGGAAATTTTAAAATAGGCTTCTCAGTGAACCCTTGGATTAACAAGAAAGAAACATGATGAAATTATAGAACCTTTGGAAATGAATGACGACAGCTTCACATATCAAAAGCTATGAAAATCAGAGAGGTGATAAGACAAGCTGCTGTTGAGAACTTTGACGATAGAGCAAGATAACCATTAGTCAAGAAGCGCCGTGGCCTCTAGAAACTAGGAACAACCTTTAAAGTACAGCCAAAAAACAAATGGGGCCTTAGTCCTACAAACACAAGGAACGGAATTCTGCAACAATATGAGTGAGCACCAAACACATTCTCTCCCCTAGAGCCTCCAGAAAGGAATGCAGCCCTACAGATACCTTGATTTTAACTCAGCGAGACCAGTGTCAAGACTTCTACCTACAGAACGGCAAAATAGTAAATTTGTGCTGTGTTAAACCAATGCGTTTGTGGTGATTTATTATGGCAATGATAGGAAACTAATACAGATTCAGTACCTGGAACTGAGGGACTGTTGTGACACCCAACTGTGTGGAAGTGGCTTTGGATTCGGGCAGTAGACAGAAGCTGGAAGAATGTTGGGAAGCAAGACAGAAAAAAGTCTAGATTGCACTGAATCAACTTTTAGTAGAAATATGTGCTTTGAGAAATTGTACCCTGCAGTTATATGGAAAGCAGAATTTATAAATGATGAAATTGGACATTTAGCTGAGATTTCCAAGCAAATGTTGAAGGTGCAAATTGGTTTCCTCTTGTTGGTTACAGTAAAATGGGAGAGGAAAGAGATACATTGAGTAAGGGACTGTTAAGCAAATAGTATCCAGGAGTTGATTTGGGAAATTCTCTGCCTATCCAGATTAGAAAAGACACTAAAATTAAGAGATTCGCTGGCAGGGAGGTGTACTCTAGAGAAAAAACTGAAGGTATGGCTGGACAAACTTTTGCTGATGCCTCAGAAAAATCAAAGGTCAGAGTATTCAGTCACACAAAAGGTTCTTTGAAGAGATTAGGATGTGACTCACAGATCCCCTCAAGCAAACCAAAGAGCTTCTAGGAAGCTTTAGACTGTCCCTCAGACATCACAGCAAAATCCAAAAATAGAGATGGAATTACCTAGAAAAGATCGTGGATGAGCCTATTATCTAATAGAGTAATCCCTGTGGCATACATGGGAGACCCACAAAGTTCTTGAGAATTTTATATCAGCAGAAACACTGTCAGCTTGGACCAAAAGAGACAGAGCATGAAAAGAAAGGAGGATGTGAGATTCTCACTATTCTACAAGCAGGAAACAGGCTGATAAAATCACACAGCTGCAAACACGTATTTCTTTCATGAAAAAGAAAGAATGACTCATCCCATGCACCAGAGAGGATTATTCCAGACCTTGAAATTTAATGGAGTTTCCCCAGCTGGATTTCGAAATTGCTTGGAACCAGTAACTTATTCTTTTTTAACCTCCTTCCATTTTCTCTCTTTTTGAACTGGAATATGTTAAGTGTTATCCTAAGCTTGTCCTACCAGTGTATTTTAAGAACAGATAACTTGTTTTCTAGTTTCACAGGTCCACAGATGGAGGGAAATTGTGCCCTAGGATGGATTATACCCTGAGTCTCACTCATACCTGATTTAGATTATGAGAAATAGAAAACTAATACAAGATGTAAGGAAAATGTAATAAAATACACAATTAAAAATTATCTTTTTACTTAGCAGGCATTCAACAGACTTTCTTGCATGCTTACTTATTCAAAGCATTGTACTTAAAGTTATTTATTTATAGGTAGTAGTTACTACTATGATTTTTAAAGATCAGTATAAATGCAAAGCCAAAAATTACCATCTTTATGGAGTTTCATTTTCTTTTCAGAATAAAAATGAGGATCTCAATAATCTTTTCCCATAAAAAGATTATGCTGCAATCTCACATTTTACTAAAGTTATTCTTATCACCAATTAGCACAAAGCAATGTATATATAAATTTTAGTATAGTATGTCTCATAAGACCTTAGGGAGGTAAAATGAATTTAACAATATTATCCCATTTCATAGATGGGAAAATAGATACTACTTGGTGGAGAAAAAAGCTTGCTTAAGGAAACATGCAAATTAGTGACTCACTGTCAGGAGTAGAACATGTTATTGAGTTTGAGCTTTTGCCTAGTATATCAACTACTGCCATGTTTTTCTCTCATGATCTTGATTAAAATTGTGACTGGTCCTCAATCTCAGGGAATGTGTGCTAATATCTTTTCCTCTAATTAGGCATTAAAACAATATAATTTTAGAGTTAAATGGTGAAAAACTAAAAGCTTTCCCTTTAACATTAAGAACAAGGGAAAGATGCTCACTCTTAGCACTTCTTTTCAACATAGTACTGGAAATGCTAGTCAGAGCAATCAGGAAGGAAAAGAAATAAGAAGATCCAAATAGGAAAGGAAGAAGTAACATTATCTCCATTTTCCGATGACACAATCTTTAGAAAACCCTAAAGATTCCACACAAACACCTGCTGGAACTAATAACTGAATTCAGCAAAGTTTCAGGATACAAAATCTACACACAAAAATCAGTTGCATTTCAACACATGAACAATGAATAGTCTGAAAAGGAAATTAAGAAAACAATCTCATTTATAATAGCATCAAAATGAATAAAATACTTAGGGGTGAACTTCACCAAGGAGGTGAAAGATTTGTACACTGAAAACTGCAAAATACTGCTGAAAGAAATTGAAGAAAAAATAAATGGAAAGACATTCCATGTTTGTGGATTGGAAGACTTAATATTACTAAAATGTCCAAATTACATAAAGCAATCTACAGATTCAATGTAATCTCTATCAAAGTCCCAACAATATTTTTTGCAGAAGTAGAAAAATACACGCTAAAATTCATATGTAATCTCAAGGGACCCCAAATAGTCAAAACAATCTTAAGAAAGAAAAACAAAGCTGGAGGCCTCAAACTTTCTGATTTTAAAACATATTGCAAAGCTGCAGTAATCAAAACAGTATGGTACTGGCATAAAAACAGAGGTAGGCCAGTGGAACAGAATAGAAAACCCAGAAATAAGCCCTCATGTATATGGTCAAATAATCTTTGATGATGGTGCCATGGCTACACAATGGGGAAAGGATACTCTCTTCAAATTGTGCTGGGAAAACTGGACAGCCACAGGCAAAAGAATGAAGTTGGATGCTTACCTTACATCATATATAAAAATTAACTCAAAATGGATTAAAGACCTCAACATAAGACCTGAAACTATAAAACCCTTAAAAGAAAATACAGGAGGAAAGCTTCATGACATTTGATTTGGCAATGATTTCATGGACATGAAGGAAAAGCACAGGAAAAAAAGCAAAAATAGACAACTAGAACTACATGAAACTTAAAAACTTCTATGCAGCAAAAGAAACAATCGATAGAGTGAAAAGACAACCTATGGAATGGGAGAAAATATTTGCAAACGACATATCTGATAAGGGGTTAATATCTAGACGATATAGAGGACTTCTACAACTCAACAACAACAAACCAACACAATTCAGAAATGGACAAAGGACGTCAGTAGACATTTCTCTGAAGAATATACACAAATGACCGACAAGCATATAAAAAGATAATTTCACTAATTATCAGGGAAATGCAAATCAAAACCACAGTGAGATATTACCTCACACCCATTACAATGGCCACTATCAAAAAACCTGAAAATAAGTGTTGGGGAAGATGTGGAGAAATTAGAACACTTGGGCACTGTTGGTGGAAATGTAAAATGATACAGTTGTTATAGAAAACAGTATGGAATTTCCCCCCCAAAATTAAAAATAGAATTACCATATGACCCAGCAATTCCACTTCAGTGTATATACAACAGAATTGAAAATAGGGACTCGAAGTGATACTTGCAGACCCATGTTCACTGTTGCATTTTTCACAGTAGCCAAGAGGTACAAGTAACCTAAATGTCCATCGACAGATGAATGGATAAAGAAAATATGGTATATACACACAATGGAATATTATTCAGCCTTTAAAAAAAAGGAAATCCTGCCATATGTTACAACATGGATGAACCTTAAGGATGTTATGCTAAGTGAAATAAGCCAGTCACTAAAAGACAAATTCTGCATGATTCCACTTACATGAGGTATTAAAATAGTCAAACTCTTAAGAAACAGCAGAATGGTGGTTGCCAGGGGCTGGGGGAAGTGGGCAAAGAGGAGTTGTTGTTCAATGCATATAGAGTTTCCATTTTTCAAAATGAATAAGTTTTAGAGCTCTGTTACATAACAATGTGTATATACTTAACACTACTATACACTTAAAGACAGTAAGTTTTATGTATTTGTTGTTTATTACAATAAACTATATCCACATACGACAAAATTACAAATCAATCCCTAATTTGAAAAGTCCAGAGAGTTCCAATGTTAATTGAAATGGAATATTTAAATTAAATTGTTAGAGAACTACTTCAATATTATTGCATTCCTAATTACAAATTCAATATTACTGAAGTACTAATAAATATGTTAAAAGGTTGTTAAAAAAAAGTAGTTCCTTCTGAAGAATGATCATCCAAAGAATAATGGTTCATTTTATGATATACAGAGAATGCTGTTTCAAGCTCATTAAACCCAATGCATTTTTATAGCAATTAACAACATGTGGTTAATTATTATGCAGGATTTGCTATATAATATTAATTGTGATTAACTCATTTTTTCTAAGAAGAGGAAATATGTTTGGGAAGTATAGTACTTTTTATGTTTTATTATAAGTTAGACTTTAATAAACTTTGGAATTGTATATGAAAAACAAAGAGTTTTCTAAATAAGTTTTAAAGTTGAGTCAAAAATATCTTTTAGGGAATAATCTTTGTAGATTTGACATCTACATAAATAAAGTCTGTTCTACATTTAAAACATATATTTGAAGCATCGTCTTTATGTAAATCACTATACTTGGCATTGGGAGAAATATAAAAATGAATCGATTCAATCCCTGGACTCAAGGTTCCTGTGTTACCAAGGTAATTTAAAGAATTTCTGATTCCTTAAACTGTGTTCCAATGAATTAGTTAACTTTGCAACTCTCTTTGATTACTCTCTCATGAAGCAGTTTAAAGGCTTTCTTCTCGTATCAAGGTGGTTCTCAAACATGGGTCAAAGTCGAATTACCTGAGGATCTTTTGGAATATACACATGTGAGGACCACATCCCCAGATTTCTGACTCATAGTCTGCAGTGGGACTTGGGCATTTGTGTTTTAAAAAATGACCAAGTGGCTGGGGCTAAGGGTGGGGACTGAGGAATGACTGCAAAAGGGCAGAAGCTTTCTTTTTAGGGTAATGGAAATATTCTAAAATTAGATTGTGATGATGATTGCATAGCTCTATAAATTTGCTAGAAATTACTGAATTCTGCAATTCAAATAGTGAGTTTTATGGTATGTAAATTATACCTCAAAAAAGTAGATAAGAAGGGAAAAAAAATCTGTGGGATATAGTCAAAATGTTACTCAGAGGAGTTTTATATTCTTTTTAGATGCGTGTTTTGATAAGAAAAAGACTGAAAAGAAATGAACAGAGCATTCAACATAAGAAACTGGAAAAGAACAAAAACAACAAAAATAGAATAAAGATCAAAACAGAAATTTGATGGAAATAAAACCTTTAACTCCCAAATTGCTTCTTTAAAAAGAACAACTTAATGAACAAATCTCTAGCAACTCTAATAAAGAAAAAAAGAAAAAACACAATAGTAACACAAATAATAAAATAGAAGTATAACCACAGATACAAGAGATATTAAAAATATTAGAATAGTGTATGCCACTTCATAACAATATATTGAGAAACTAGATGAAATGGAAGAATTTCTAGGAAAATATAAACTTGCCAAACTATATACAAGAAAAGGTAAAAAAAATAGGTCAATATCCTTAAAATATTTTTAAGCTAGTCAAAGATATTCCTCCCCCAGAAGTTCCAGGCCCAGATGACATTGTGAGTAAATTTTCTCAAATGTTCAAGGTACAGGTAATTTCTACATCATTTAAGCTGTTTTGGAGAATAGAAAGAGATGAAAATCTGTCAAATTCCTTCTATATGTTTATTGAATAAAATTGAATTGAATTTTTGATTGAATTGAATTGAATAAAATAATGTTCAGAAACAGATACATATGACTTTTAAATTTAGTATGTTTTGGAGAATAGAAAGAGATGAAAATCTGTCAAATTCCTTCTATATGTTTAATATAATGTTTATACCAATATGTTTATACCAAGACAAAAATTATACAAAAGAAATGAAACATTCTAGCCTAATCTCATTCATGACTTCAGGTACTTAGAACCTAAACTAAATGTAGCAGTATAGGAAAAAACAACATATCATGATCAAATAGAATTTAGAAATGGAAGAATGGTTCAACATCAGAAAACACAATACTTTAATTCATAACATTAATATGTGAAGGTCATTTACTCATTTTGATAGAGGAGGCAATACTAACACTTCACAAAAACTTTAGTAACCTAGGAATAGAAATACTTAATTTGATAAAGAGTATCAAGAAGTCAATAGCAAACTTTATATGAAATCTTAAAGCACTAGAGATATAATGTCACTGGAATTAGAAACAAGACAAAAATTCTTGTCATCATTAATATTGTTCAACAACGTTCTGGAAACCCTCACCAATGTAGTAAGGCACATAAACTAGTTTCATTCTCTTTCTCTGTAGGTAGATAGATGCATACACACACACACACACACACACACATACACACACAGGTAATAAGGAGAGAAATACTAGAAAAGATGAAACAAAATGCCATGTTTATGTATCTAAAAAGATACAAAATAATTGATTTAGAAAAAACTATTAAACAGATTTTAGTAAGGAAACAGGTATAAGAACAAAATACAAATTACTAATAGCTTTCATAGATACCAATAGTAACTAATTAGAAAGAATCAAAAAGGACCCCATTTGTTTTACCAACAAAACTACCAATTGCAATGGAATAAACTTATCCAAAAATACACAAGAGATGAAGAAAACTATAAAACTTTCTAGAAAGTATTCTAGAAGACCCAGAAAAAGAGAAAAACATGCTATGATTCAAGATGGGAAGATGAGATGTTGTAAAGATCACCTCAAATTTAAAAGCTCTTTAAAAGAGCTTTAAAATCTTTAAAATCCTTTTAAAAAGGATTCTTTTTTTAAAAGATTTTATTTATTTATTTGACAGAGAGAGACACAGCGAGAGAGGGAACACAAGCGGGGAGAGTGGGAGAGGGAGAATCAGACCTCCCGCCGAGCAGGGAGCCTGATGCAGGGCTCAATGCGGGGCTTTATCCCAGGACCCTGAGATCATGACCTGAGCTGAAGGTAGATGCTTAAGGACTGAGCCACCCAGACGCCCCAACTAAAAGGATTCTTTAATGGAATTGGCAAGGTAATTCCAAGTTTATTTGGTTGAATAGATTATCAATGATTACAAAGCAAATTATAAGAATAAAAATGAGAAGGAACTGAATCTTTTAACAAAGCTTACAATAAAGCTATAGTGATGAAAATAGTGTAATATTGGCACAGAAATAGATCAATTGAATAAAATAATGTTCAGAAACAGATACATATGACTTTTAAATTTAGTGTGTGAAAAACATGTCATTTCAAACCATAGTGGAAAGAATGGACTAATCAATAGTTTGAGGTAAACTGGATACCCATTTAGGAGAAAAAATTAGAGTTCTCTTCATACCACACATTTTTTAAAAACTAAATTCCAAAGGAATTAAATAGTGAAATGAAAAAAGGCAAAACTGTAAAAGTTCTAGAATAAAATATAGAAAATATTTAATAATATCGGGAAAGATCTTCCTAAGTAAGGTACAAACTTCAGAAGCCACCAAAAAAAAAAAAAAAAAAAAAAGGTAGAGCAATGATTGCATAAAAATATAAACCTTCTGTAAAAGAAGTAACAGAGAAAATATTCCTATTCCTAGTACAAGAACACTGCCTATAAATAAATAAAAGGCAACACCCAACTAGAAAAGGGCAAAAAATATGAACAAGTAGTCCGCAAAAACCCAAAATGCTAATAACACCTAATAAGCATATGAAAAGATGTTCAGCTTTGCTGGCAATTAGGAAAATGCAAATTAAAAATGAGATCCTATTTTTGTCCATAAAATTACAAAAAGTTAAACATACAGATGAAGTTCAGGTTTGCCTAGGATAAGAGGAAAGAAAACTCATACTTTGTGAAGTGTCACAGCGAATCATGACAGCCTATTTGGAGTGACAAATAACTGTCAAATAATAAATGTCATCACAATGTGCCATAACTATCAAAATAAAAATATATATATATATTTTTTAAGATTTATTTATTTATTTGAAAGAAAGAGAGCAAGAGAGCTGGAGGGAGGAGCAGAGAGAGACCTAAACAAAGTCCCTGCTGAGCAGGAGCCCAATGCAGGGCTTGATCTCATGATCCTGAGATCACAACCTGAGCTGAAACCAAGAGTCTCACTTAACTGACTGCACCACCCAGGCACCCCTCAAAATTAAAAACATTTTTAACTCGCAGTTTTAGGTTTGTGTTCTATAGAAATACTTGCATAAGTGTGCAAGGTTATATGTATAAGGAATACTATTTGTAATAGCTCAAACTATGAGACCTCAATGTCAACAGCAGGAGAATGGTTAAATGGATGCTGAAATAGTTATAAAATGGAAACCCCTCCACCATTTAAAAATCAGAAGTCTGTATTATTATGAATAATTAAGTGAAAAAATTATGTAATAATATGTAAAGTAGGACTTCATTTTGTGAAAACAAATAATGTGTATGCCTGAATAGTCTCAAAAAATGTCTGGAAAGTTACCAAAGATTTGACTGTGTTTGCTTCTTCAGGATGGGTGTGGAAAGAGGTGGGGTGATATTGTAAGTGGTTGGAGATTTTTACTTTCTACATTATAAATTATTTATATATGTGTATGTGATCTATAAATAATTTTGTATTCATTGAGTTACTTGGCAATAAAAAATAATAAAAATAAAATGAACATATACCAAAGAATATGAGAAAAGGGTCAATTGTACAAAAATATATTTCACAGAAATTACAATTGACAGCTAGGTAAAATGGAAATAAACTGGAACCCCTCTAAATCCTAAACAAGAAGGAATCCTAAACCCCAACTCCATTTTTTATGCATTTGTATGAATTGCAAACCTACTGCAAAATTTAGGGACTTAACTGACACCAGACCCACACCTATATATTTTCTAGAACAACCACAAAAAATAGCAGAGCATTCAAAGATTCACACATTCTGTTTTGGATCTGGGCCCACCTACACAAATGAATAACACCACAGACGTTGATGTGTCACCTCTGGAGTTCATCTAGATTATCACCTACATTTTCATTCCAGGAAAGCTATTCTTCACTCTGAGCTTAGTTGGAGGAGAAAAAGGAGAAGAACAAGGGGAAGAAGAAAGAAAAGAAGTAGGAGGAAGTGGAGGAGGAAGAAAAGAGCTTTGACCTGTAATACAAATATGGTTGTAAAACTGAATAATCACTCCAAAGCACACAGGTATAGGTCTAGAGATCTAGCCTAAAACTGCAAGTATATTTGATCCCAAATTGGACTCCAGATCAACATTAAATAAGGTGGCTTTTGCTTTCATTTTGATGCTGGTAGGCTGGGTCCAAGGACCGAGGGGTCCTGCAGGACCAGTCAAGAGGGTCCTTGGCTTCATGAAAGATGGAAATCATATGTGAGCCAGCAGGAGATGAAAGCAGAGTTTAGTGAAAATATAGAGAGAGCAGATAACAGACAGAGTGAGTATCCAGGAGACTCAAAAAGGAAAGGAGGGAGTTTCTCCTATATTCGGGGTCTAGGGTTTTTACTGGAGACCGTGGTCTGGTGGACATGTCCTCTCAGGCATCCAGGAACCAGTTAGAACAAAGATGAGAGCCCAGGTGTCATTCCTTGGAGCCAGGGGTCTTGGCGTTGATATGTCTAGCTTCTGGTGGTATGGAATTAGCATATGATGGTTTCCTTCATCATTCTCACTTGGTCATTCTTCAGATTTTATTTATCCTAGAGAACCATTAACTCCTTGTCTCTTATAAGGAGGCTATTTACAATGCATGTGTAAGGTGGGGTGGGGGTGCAGATCCTAGCAAGAATAGAAGCAGGAAAAAGCAAAAAGCAGAGTTTTTATGGAATCATTCAGTTTCCCTGTCTCAATTTCAGTAGTTTCTTTAAAAGAGGATATACCTTTTTTACAACTAGATAGATCCAAACAAAGGCCAGAGAGCCATAAAATTTAGTATAATGACAAGATTAATGTACTAGTCTCAATAATCAGAGATTTGGCATTGTTTTCAGTTCGATGAGCTTCTCTTAAAACTGAGCAACTAGGCTAGAGAAGATTTATTAATTTGGAGTTTGTAATCTAAGGGCAATTGAAGAAACTTATAGCATGAGTAATGTTCATCAAAATTTATGAATTCCTTTTGTAATTGTGACTTTGTTTCTATTGAATAGTCATATAGTGTTTCAAAATCTGATTTCACTGAGCCAAAGGTAGTTTCTCAACATGAAATAAATGATGACTTCAGGTAACAACTGCAAAATCCACACGGTCAGTTTGAGTCTCAATACCTGTACCTCCTTGAACAAATATGTGATAATGTTTGATTTTCCTTTCCCACGTTTAAGTTCCATTTCCTCACTTTCTGGCCACATCAGTAAGAAAATACAATCCTGTGAGCTACCATGGAGATTCTCAAATTATATCTTAGAAGCATTTAATTCCCAAAGACCAAGAGCCAAGAAAACTTCAGTTAAAAAAACAAATCAACTAAGTTTCCTTGTTTTAGCTATTCAACTGCTTTAAAATAAACAAATGTGGGGCACCCGGGTGGCTCAGTTGGTTGAGCGTAGGACTCTTGATTTTGGCTCAGGTCATGATCCTGGGGTCACGAGATCGAGCTACGCACAAGGCTCTACACTCAGCTTGGAGTCTACTTGCCCCTCTCCCTCCCCCTCTGACCCTCCCACCCTGTCCCTCCTCCCACATGTGTGCTCTCTCTAAATTAAATAAATAAAATCTTTTAAAAAAATTAAATGAACTAAATATTGCTTCAAGTTCTTTCAAATATCCCAACTTTGGTGACAAGGAAAGGCATTGAGACAAAGAAAATTCACATGCTCCATCACATGGGAAAATTTTAACAAGTTAAAAGCACAAATATCCAGAGACTGAAACAAAAGAAAGAATAAACTGATGGACCCTCTTTTCGTTTGTCTTACAGGCATCCTATATGTGCCAGATAAGCTCATCTTTATCTGGGGAACATGTAGAACTAAGATGAAGTAAAGGGAGATGGAAGAAAATATAATAGTTTAAGAGAATGTCGTAAAATAATAGGTTTCATATTTGCCAATGGCTGGTGATCTCTGCAGGTAATTACAAAAGAGGATTTCTAAAATATTTGATCTGCAATGGCCCAAAACATGCATAAGTAGTCAAGCTTCCAAGATGGCTATATTAAAAGCTAATACTCCTTTTGGGTCAGATTGCTTTCAAAATAGCATCACTATCTTATCTTTGCCTGACAAATCTAATTCTTTAATATCCTTTAAAATAGCTGATAAATGGAAAAAAGTCAGAGCCATAGTAATAATTACAATTCATTTTTTAAAAAGTTTTTATTTTGAAATAATTATAGATTCCTAGGAAGTTGCAACTGTAGTATAAAGAGTCCCATGTACCCTTCATGGTGATCTCTTCTATAGCTGTAGTAGAACACCCAAACCAGGAAACTGACACTGGTACATTCCTGTTGATGTACCAATCACAGGTGTATGTTACTCAGTTGCTGCCATTTTTGTAACCTGCATTCATTTGTGTGTGTGGGGGGGTGTAGTTTTATACAATTTAATGTCATGTATAGATCTGTGTAACCACCGTTATATCAAATTCAGCAGAATAATTCCCTGGTGCTAACACTTGGTGTTAGTGCCCCCCCCCCCCACCTCATCCCCTCTGTGTGTGTCATCTGGTTACCACTAATCTCTTTTGAATCTGTTATTTCAAAAACATAATATAAATAGAATCTTACCGCATTTAGCCTTTTGAGACTGAGTTTTTTCACTCAGCCTAATGCCCTTGAGGTCCATTCAGGCTGTTTTCATGTACCAATAGTTTATTCCTTTCTATTGCTGAGTAATATTCCATTGCATATCATACAGTTTGTTCAATCATTCACCCACAAAAAGAGCATTTCAGCTGTTTCCAGTATTTTGCTAGTCAGAATAAAGCTGCAATGAACATCCTCATACAGGTTTGATGTGAACCTAAGTTTTCATTTTTCAGAGATACACATCCAAGAGTGTGATTGCTGAATTGTATGTTTAGTTTTGTAAGAAAATGCCAAACTGTTTTCCAGAGTGGCTGTACCATTTTAAATTCCTACCTGCAATATATGATAGATCCAGTTTCTCTACATCCTGACCAGTAGTATGATCACTTTGAGTGATCATTTTAGTCATTCTGATAGCTGTGTAGTGATATCAAATGGATGACAATGTTGAACATCTTTTCATGTCATTATTTGCCATCCCTACATCCTCTTCTGTGAAATCCTTTCATGTCTTTTATCCATTTTATAATTGGATTTTTTTTTTTACTGTTGAGTTTTGAGTTTAAATACACACACACACACACACACACACACATACACACTTATTAGATGTAAGGCTTTTAGCAGATATGTGGTTTGCAAATATTTTCTCCCACAAACTCATTTTTATAAAACAAAATTCGGAACTGGACCATAGGTGGAAGGACATTTGATTTTGTAGAAAAGGATTACATTAAAAACTATACGATTTTGATGTAAAACCTCCCCAAAGAGAGACAGGCACTCTCATATATAACTGGTGGTAGTATACACTGGTTCAACCTTTCTGAAGGGCAGTTGGACAAAATGGATCTCAAAGTATATGCTATAGATTCTCTTTTTAAAAATATATGCATAGGGGCACCTGGGTGGCTCAGTTGGTTGAGCGTCAGACTCTTGATCTCAGCTCAGGTCTTGATCTCAGGGTTGTGAGTTCAAGCCCTGCATTGCGCTCTGTGCTGGGCAAGGAGCCCGCTTTAAAAAAAATGGCGGGGGCACCTGGGTGGTTCAGTCAGTTAAGCATCTACCTTTGGCTCAGGTCATGATCTCAGGGTCCTGGGATCGAGCCCTGCTCAGCAGGAAGTCTGCTTCTCCCTCTCCCTCTGCCCCTCCCCCCCACTCATGCTTGTGCACTCTCTCTCAAATAAATAAATAAAATCTTAAAAAAAAAAAAAAAATATATATATATATATATATACACACACACACATATATGCATAGAAAAAATTCTGGAAGTATATATTAAACTATTAAAGTATATAATAGTTCTTTCTAGATAATGATTTAAACATTCTCTTTTCTATAATGAGTATTTCTTACAATTTTTTTCAAAAGTTTTTTAAAAAGCTTTCTTTCAAAAGTTTTTCTTTAAAATGTAATAACTAGCTATCACTTATTTTTTTTGTTTTGTTTTTTGTTTTTTCATAAAGATTTTATTTACTTATTAAGAGAGAGAGAAAAAGAGCACAAGGGGAGGCCCAGAGGGAGAAGGGGAGAGAGTCTCAAGCAGACTCCCTGCCAAGAGTGGAGCCCGACAGGGGGCTTGATCTCAGGACCCTGAGATCATGACCTAAGCAGAAACCAAGAGTTGGTTGCCCAACTGACTGTGCCACCCAGGCACCCCAGGTTTTTTGTTTTTTTAAAGATGTATTTGTTTGACAGAGAAAGAGAGAGAGAGCTTGAGCAGGAGGGGCAGAGGGAGAGGGGAGAGGGAGAGAGAGAATCCCAAGCAGACTCCATGTGAGCTTGGAGCCCGATATGGGGCTTAATCTCACGACCTGGAGATCACTACCTGAGCTGAAACCAAGACTAGGATGTTCAACCGACTGTGCTACCCAGGCACCCTTGTTTTTTTGTTTTTTTAAGTAAACTCTGTGCCAAACGTGGGGCTCGAACTGAGGACCCTAAGATCAAGAGTCACATGCTCTATCGACTGACCAGCCAGACAACCCCCAGCTACCATCACTGAGTTCTGATAGGTGCTTTACAGACATTACCTAATTTAATTTATTCTCACTTTACAAATGAAGAAGTTGAAGCCCAGAGATATTAAAAAAAAAAACTTTTAAAATGTCATGGCCAGGGAGGTGGGTGGGGGTGGGCTGGATGGGTGATGGGTATTAAGGAGGGCACGTGTTATGATGAGCACTGGGTGTTGTATGTAAGTGATGAATCACTGAATTCTACTCCAGAAACCAATACTGCCCTGTAAGTTAACTGACTAGAATTTCAATAAAATTTTTTTTTTAAATGTCACGGCCAGAAAGTGGTACTAAAATGTAAACACTATGAGATTGAGGATGTTGTCTGTTTTGTCTACTGTTGTATCCCTAGGATCTAGAACTCACTAAATATTTTTAAATGAATAATAGGCAGAACCAGGCTTTGTACCCAAATATGTCTTACTCCAAAACCTCCGTCCAAACTCTAAACCAACACTCCAAAGCCCTTCTGCAATTTATGACCTTGGTAAATGTGTTCCTTCACCTTTAATTTACTTCATTTAAAATAGGAAGAAATGACCCCCCAAAATGAGAAATGTATGCGGAATATGAGGATGCTCTAGGAAATATGAAGTCACATGATAGATAACTGTGTTGCCCTAGTCAATAAATAAATAGTTTATAGATAAGCTTAACAAACTTTGTAACATTTACATTTTATTTAACATGGTGCTTGTAGCCATTGCTAGGAAAATTTGGATATTTGACACTTATGTTATGAATTCAATTCTGAATTCATTATACTATTATTTCTATGGGAAAACTCAGCTTATCTCATATAATTTTGACTTCTAGTAGCTTTTTCTAGAAGCACAGCACATTGGAAGAATGAATATTTTTGATATTGCTATTCAAAATCATAATTTATTCCTTAGTAGCTACATAGCCTTTTAAATCAGCATGAAATATGATTTTTGGAAGAAATCTGACATTCAAACTATAATTTTATGATAGGTATAGCAATGTCAACCTGAATTAGAATAAAGCTTCAACTTATGACAAACATCTTATTTCCAGTTCCTGATTAAATTTTACTAATAGAACCATAATATCATAATTACTAGATCTCGGCCAAGAGACCAAGAAGCATAAGTTAGTCACATTTATTAAATTTACGAAAGGCCAAGTTTTTCATACAGCGCTATTAGATCCCAACTTTCTGTCATTGCTGTTGCCCCACTCAGTTTTGTTGACTAGGTTAAGGCATGAAGAGAGTATTTAAGATGATTTTACTAGAGACATGCCCTCTATCATCATTTTGACTTAATATTGTTTTGGGAGTTCAGGCCAGTGTAAGGAGTGAGATGAAACAAAACTAAAAGAGAGAAATAGTGGAAGAAACAAAAACATCACTATTCGAAGACAATTGATTATGTATCTAACAGAATGCCCAAGGAATCTGCTAGAATTTTTAGGCTTAATAGAATAATAAATGGCCAGATAAAACATAAAATATAAAAAAGCCATTAAGATTCTTGAATACCAATAATTACAAACTAGAAAAGCTTAATTTAAAAAAGAGATCCAATTTACAACAGCAATAAAATATAAAGAGAAATAGACTTAATAGGAAGTGTTTATTAAAATAATAAAACTTATTGGGCAGTAACATCTAGAAAGAATAAAATACTGTAAAGATATCAATTCTTACTGTTATTTTTAAATCTAGTGCAATCCTAATCAAAATAAAAATGGACTTCTCTTTAAATTTGAAGAATGTTATAATATTCAGTAAAGAGGCGAGAATAAGAAAAATATTCTAAAAATGAGAAAGGAAAGAGCAAATGAAACAGAAATATAAGTCAGTGAAACAGAAGAGAAGCCTCAGAAATAAGCCCAGTTGTATATAAGGATTAAGAAATGACCAAGTGATGGGGCTCCTGGGTGGTTCAGTCATTAAGCGTCTGCTCACGTCATGATCCCAGGGTCCTGGGATCGAGCCCCGCATCCGGCTCCCTGCTCCGCGGGAAGCCTGCTTCTCCCTCTCCCACTCCCCCTGCTTGTGTTTCCTCTCTCGCTGTGTCTCTCTTTGTCAAATAAATAAAATCTTTAAAAAAAAAAAAAATGACCAAGTGCAATGCAAAACAATAGAGATTATTTTTAAATACACATTTGTGGAAATCATTCATTAGAAATTTGAATTAAATTATTTTAGATCAAATATTTCATCAGCCCCCCAAATATATTCCAGACGTTTTAAGTAACTAACTACCTTTAAACACATAAATAAGCAAATAAACAAGAGTGAGCGAATGTTGATCAAATCTCAAGAGATATGATCATTTTCTTTGACTTTGAAGCAATAAAAAAAATTACAAGGGGAGGGATCATGGTTTCATACCTAATTTTAAAAACATTTATTCAACTTAAAAATAGGAAAACTAGGTAGAAATTAAAGAATTACGTTAAATTTTTAGGTTAGTGGAACTTGCATGGCCTATTGTATCTTCTGCACCTTGCATAGTGCCGGGCACATAGTAAATGTTCAATAGATATTTGTTGAACAAATATTGCAATAATTAACTAAGTAGACGTTGATTAATTCTATAAGACAAGGAAGTGACCCTAGAGTCCAATTAGCCAGCTGCAACTAGGAATGATGAGCGCAAATTAATTTCTTTGGCCCAGATGCATAAGAACCCTGGACAGGAGGCTGCCTAATCAGCTGTGGAATGGACAAGAGATGGGGACAACAGGTGGGCTGTGGAGTGCTCTCAGGCCAAATCATGTCATACTATATGCATTAGCTGTTGGAGGGTGATAGCAGCCAGCAGGCCACACTGGTCTGGGACAATCAGCAAATGAATGGCTTGACTCAATCAAGAAATCTTGTTCAACTTGGGAGGCCGAGAGACCAGGGTGCTGAATGACAGGACTTATAAACAGCAGACTGAGCTGCTAAACAAAGGGCGATTGTGTTTGGAGAGAAGAAAGAGAGGACCACATACTTCTTGTCAGTCTTTTTCTAGGATAACTATTCAATGGAGTGAAGCCTCCTTAAGCACTCAGACTTGATGGTTGCTGCATTTTCCATGTGAGACAGTCAGAGGGATTTTAACATCCGTAGATGATTGTTCCCAGTGTGTAGTGAAGGAAACACTCATTCAAAGTCGTTCAGTGGTAAGGGAGTAATGCAGTAAGGTGTTCTGCATTATTTTCTGTCTACTTGGTGCTGATGGCTCACAGCATTCAATACCTTTTTGCTGAATCAGTAAATGAGTTGAGCATCATTTGGATAAGGCTAAAAAATGGTCAGTGTGGTTTTGTCAAGATCTTGCTTTCCTCTTTGTCATTGGAAACTAGTGTTGGAAACATAGAGAACTAGTCTAATATTTGCTAATGTTGTGAATCTATGTGTTTCCATCTTTTTAGCCCTGTTTTCCCAGAGTGATGAAAATAAACACATTGACAGGAATTAGGAGCACCGAACTGTCCATCTTCACAGCATGTCTGGATCCAGGGTTTCTCTGCTGTAATGAGGCCCCCATAGGCTTATCCAGAACAATTGCCCATCTGTCACCTAGATTGGAGGATAGTCAGTCCTTCAAGATGAGTAGAAATTTTTTTTGCTATTATCACCTGACCAGCAGACAGGTTACTTGATGGACTGGGCCAAATAAGTTGGCAAGCCATTCATTTCCTAGCTTCCCTATAGCAACTTCCTGAGTACAATGAGGAAAGAAGAGCAGATTTTTAAAAAACTATTTGTGAAATAGCTGGTAATGGCAGGACCAGTGTTTAGCACATTTAAAATCGGTATTTCTACATAGTGGCAGGATGAGAGAAACTTTTATGCCAAATATTTTTAACTTCATGATCGAATTGGAATAATATCAAAAGTGATTGTCATCTGAGGCAGTAGAATTCAATTTTCCTTGCATTATGGAGATTTCTCTGAGCAGACCCAGGTTAAACTATTGCTCCGAGGTTGATGACACATTTGATTCCTTGTGCCAACAATGACTTCAGCCTGATGGCAACCTTTACAAATTGCTTCCTGTAAATTCTTTGTGAGAATAACAAGCAATTCATTTTGCTTGAGAGTGACTTTTAGCTAAGGGACTCCACCCAGCAATCTGGATTTAATAAAACAAAATACACTTCGGTATTACAAACATATTTTTTGAAATGTAAGTTCCCCACATAAGTTTTTGTAAAAGCAAAGCATTTTCATTTTATACTCAGCGAGAGCCAGATGGATCCTAATGCATAGCTGGCCAACTATTACTTAGTTTATCTGATCAGTTGGTGGGGAAGAATGGTAGGGGAGGGAAGACCACTGAAGAGCCACACGTGTGTGTTCATGTAAGATATTCAAGTTAATATTTACAAAAGTCTTTAAAGCCACAACCAGAACAATGCTTGGTCATTCAACCATTCATTCATTCACTTATTCAGCACACAGTACTTACTGAGCAACAGGAACTGTTGTAGGCTCTGGAGGGTACCATAGTTGAACAAAACAGACAATACTTCTGCTCTCATGGAACTTATATTCTAGTGAGGGAAGACAGAAAATAAGCCAAAAATTACCCAAAGAAAAAAGTTTTTAAAGAGAACTCCATGTTTTTAATGGGAAAGGTACAGGAATTATTTGTTTACAGAAGAGTATTAGGAGAATGTATGTCTTTGTGACTGGTAGTAGATAAAATCATATTAGTAAATATTTAAGCTTGGATTGTTCAGCCACTGTGTATATAATTTGTGACCTTGTTCCTGAACTCAGAGAGCTTACAATTCCAATTTGCAAGGTGTTCCTGTACATCATGTAGACAAAAAGGAAAGGAAGAACCAGCAGATATTTTGTATACCATCTGAATCAGAACTACCTTGCCTTCACAGTCACAGTCAGGGTGAAGTAGGTTTAAAATCCTTGGGCCTCTTGGAACTTAAATAAGAATTCTTTGACACTGTGTGTCTTCTCCTATTTGGTAAAAAACAAAACGAAACAAAACAACCCCCCCCCCCATGGCGTAATTGGCATGACAAGGAAACTCTGTGTGTGTGTGTGTGTGTGTGAAAGAATGTCCGATCCACTTTGCTCATTCTACTGAACTCACTATGATTAAAGGCTTTTAAAAAAGTTTTTATTTAGGGCGCCTGGGTGGCTCAGTCGTTAAGTGTCTGCCTTCAGCTCAGGTCATGATCCCAGGGTCCTGGGATCGAGCCCCACATCGGGCTCCCTGCTCTGCGGGAAGCCTGCTTCTTCCTCTCCCACTCCCCCTGCTTGTGTTCCTGCTCTCGCTATGTCTCTCTCTGTCAAACAAATAAAATCTTAAAAAAAAAAAAGTTTTTATTTAAATTGCAGTTAACGCACAGTGTTCTATTAGTTTCAGGTGTACAATATAGTGACTCAGCAATTCCATACATTAGCCAGTGCTCATCACAATAAAGGTTTTGTTGTTGTTTTTTTAATAAACATAAAAAGAAGGGCCTTGGCCCTTATGAGGTGAAGACCACAAGAACTCTTTAGAACAACACCTCTGAAATTTCTGCTCTAACTTCTATTCCCACTAACTCTTTCTTCAACTTTCCTCTTTTCAATGTCCTCTGCCAACTGGAATCATAAATCAAAGTTTATGATCATCTCCAGATATACTGGCCACAGACCTCATGAAATCAAAATCACTTTATGCTTCTGCTGTCTTCTGGAGTCCACCAGAACTATAACACTCACCTCCTCCATCTGGTTACTTAAGAGTTCTTAAGGACAACCATTCTCATGTCCCCAACCACAGTTGCTTATTGTTCCAAACTATGCCTCCAAGTCTTTTGTCCCTTTCTAAGAACACTTATTCATCTAACAAGCACATGTTTGTGGCTAACATGGGGCAACTGGGGCCTACAAAGATGTTGAAGGTACATAGTTCCTACTTTTTTAAAGCTTGTGGTTGAGAAGAGGGCTAACTACACAGCTCTAAAACAAGGTGGAAATGGGGCAAGCACCGTAAGAGAGAGACAAATGAAGCACCATGTTTGCTTAGAGGAAGCTTCTGGTGAGGGACCTCAGGATAGCAGCACTGTAAGAAGACTTTAAGGGGCAGGTAGAATTGCACCAGATCAGGGACGAGCAAGCAGATGTGAGTTTACTTCTTCATTTTATACTTTTTTCTCTTCTTAGTACATTATGCAGTCCTTCTCATTTTTATTTATGTTCTTCAAATGAGGCTTTCCTAATAAAAAATCTTTTTTAATCTCATAAACCTCTCTTTTTAATTTTCTTCCATTAATATTACTTTGAATTTTTAATAAGTTTGCTTTTAATTGGGTATTTAATCAACTTTACAATGAAAGTTAAATAGGAATATCTAAGTAACGAAAGCAACATGAACTTTCTTTAAAAAATCTCAAATCTCCATGTTTTCATAAACCCTGAAGACTTTTCCCATTCTATTGCTTGCATAAAAATAATTGCGCAAATTGTTAGAAACCAATATTTATCATTCTGAATTAAACATTTTTTTCTCATCTGCTATTGCTTTCTGTAGTCCTCAACCCATTGTTTACGTTTCTCATATTTATCATTCCTACCAGCAATATAGTGTTTTATTGTATCAATGTATCACATTTGCCTTGCTGTGTTCTTATTTCCCTGTAGATATGTGTTGGATGGCGAGACCGTTTCTAGTTTGTAGATGTACTAATGAGTATCTCCACACACATCCATCCATATGCTTTTTCTTTCCTTTGAATTACCTCCTCAGTCTGTGATACATTTTCTAGAGTGAAACAAGGTAATATATAATGTATGGCTAAGGGTGTGGGTGCTGGCAGCCCGACTGTGCTTTGTGCTTGAATCCTGGCTCTGCCACTCGCCTTCTGCGAGAACTTGAGCAAATTACTTAACCTCTCTGAGACATAGTTTCTTCATCTAAAAAATAGGAATAAAGTCGTACTCATCTCACATGATTAATGGGAGAATTATATGAGATAAAGATACATGTAAACCGTTAGGACTATGCTTCACCCATCATAAATGTTCAATAATGGTAGGGATTTTTTTTTTTTTAAGATTTTATTTTTAAGTAATCTCTACACCCAATGTGGAGCTTGAACCCACAACCCCGAGATCAAGAGTCGCACGCTCTACTGACGAGCCAGCCAGGCGCCCCTAAATAATGGTAGTTATTAATTATATACATTTCTTGGCATACTGTTTGTTGCATTCTAAAATTCAGCAAATGCTGATTTCCTTGTTTTCATCTACCCAAATTACTATAATTTGGACAAAGTATTTGATCATTTCTATTAATCATGGAATTACAAACTCAGGGTTGTGAATTTTAAAGATTTAGTCTCTGATTCACGTCAGATATGTTTAAGATGCTTTCCAGATAAAGAACATTAGCTTACAGAATCATCAGATGCTTCCAAATTTTCATCTTTGTGTATTGTTGTTCTTATTTTTTTGCTACAAGGATCCTACCTTACATTTATTATGTTTGTATTTTTCTATGGTAATAGATGGAGCCCTTGGTTTCAAGTAAAACACCTCAACCGTTTACAAGAAGGAAAGGTAGGGTACAGCCGGATGCTTGTTTCCTCCCTCTGTCTCTGGCATCTGCTCTTCTCTGTGCATGAGTTTCATTTTTCAACCTGGCTACCCCCTCCCCCCCAGGAGGAAACCTGGCCCCTGAGAGCTCCCAGGCTTCCTTTGACAGTGACTGCGTGTCATTATCAATTCCACATTCCCAGGAAAGGAGTCTTATTGGCCTGGCTTGGGTCAGTTGCTCACTCCTAAGGCCATCAACTGTGGCCAGGGAGTTTGGCCATGTAACTGGTAGTCCCAGTCAGAGTCATTTATCTGGAGGGGAAGGAAAAGCATTAACCCCAAGGGAGGGTGCTAAACAGAAGGGCTCTGGCCAGACCAAATGACAGATTCCATCAACTCAAGTTATTAGAGGGGCTTGATATGTTTCACATATGTTTACTGTTTTTGTGTGAACCTCTTCCTCTTATGTGAAATGTTCATGTCTTTGACCATTTGTCATTAGAACATATTTTTCCCTTACATATTTATATCATTATGGGGCACCTGGGTGGCTCAGTCAGTTAAGTGTCCAACTCTTGATTTTGGCTCAGGTCGTGATCTCAGGGTTGTGAGATCAAGCCCCACGTTGGGCTCCGTGCTGGGCATGGAGCCTGCTTAAGATTCTCTCTCTCTCCCTCTGCCCCTCCCCCCTCTCTAAAACAAACAAACAAACAAATTTATGTCTTTCCCTAATGGTTTTGGGAATACAACTGTGCAAATACTAAAAAAATTTAGAAAGGCATCAAGATTACTGAAGAACTACTATGTTTAAGAAGTTGTTCTCAGTGCTATGAAAAGTTCAGAGAGCTGCATTACTGTAAAGAATTTAGTTTCTAATGGGATTGAATATACAAATAAAAAATGAAATAAAAAAGGCTGTACACAAGTCGTTCCTCAATTACGGAGACCACGTTCTTAAGAACTCTGAGGCAGAAGGCCTATGGTTCAAGAACTTAAATCCCTATGACAGAAATCACATTAGGGGAAATGATACTTGGAATAAACCTCTGAAAGCCATTAGAATTATGTTCTCATGTACTAAAATAAATATGACTTTTATACATCTTAACTTTACCATTTCATACTCACTAGCAAGATACCTTTCAGGACCTTTTTCCTGTAGTTTCTTTAAGATATTTACAAATCATTTTGTAGGCTTGTTAAAAAATATCCATAGCGAGAAGAATTCTTTCAGGGGTTGGTCCTCCTCTGAATGTTCAAGGTCTTATTTTATGACTTGGTGGTTTCTATCAGACACACTAATATCCGGTCTCCATTCCTTATACACCAAGGGCTTCCTAACAAGTATCCGTGACTTTGCCTGAGGGCTTCTCCCAGTAGCAGAAGCAGACTTGGTCAGGGACAGGCTAGAAGTGCTGCAGATGTAATACCTCCAGGAGAAAAAGAGAGTTGGTAGAAAACCGCACCAGTTCTCACCTCTTAGGTGGCAGGACTAAGGTGGGGGCCATACAGTGTCCCAGAGGTCTCCAGAGGGATTGGGTCCTAGTTGACCATAGCAGTAATGTGTTCATTAACACTTTGTATGACATCTAAACAAACAGCTTGCCTTAAAATCCTTGATTCAGGTTCTGCTTTTGGGCGGGAACTAAACCCAGGAGGAAGTTTGACTCCCAGCTCCTGGTCTCTGCCTCCTAAAATATCTGGGTTCTCAAGAAATGTTGGAGGCTTGAGAAAAACCTTTGAGAACTGATCCCCCAGCAATACCCAGAGTTTTGCAGTCCTGGATCTGCCCATTTTAACTTCATGCCAGGTACATGCATTTCTTCCCTATTCTCCCCACTGAAACCACAGGAAGTGCTTTCAAAGCCCTGGATTATTACTGCTTGTTTTCCTTGGTCCTGCCCAATCTTTCATTTCAAAAATCTTTTTTTTTTTTTAAAGATTTTTTATTTATTTATTTGACACAGAGAGACAGAGAGAGAGCACAAGCAGGGGGAGCAGCAGAGGGAGAGAGAGAAGCAGGCTCTCCGCTGAGCTGGTAGCCCGACGCGGGGCTCGATCCCAGGACCTCAAGATCATGACCTGAGCCGAAGGCAGACACCTAACCGACTGAGTCACCCAGGCGCCCCTCATTTCAAAAATCTTTGTCTCTGCTTTAGTTCCTCTCTACTTTCAACTTCCATTTCTCTTTTCCTAGCTATCCATGAAAGGAGTGATCTGCAATTTACATATTCCAGGACTGAAAGTCTACAGTTGCTGATAAAATATACATCTGTATGTATTAAATAAGAATTATGTCTAAGAGAATGTCATGGTTAGGGAGTTTAAAATGATGTATCAAAAAGGAAGTAGAAATACAACCTGCTCAATTAGAGAAGGCTTCACAGAGAAGTTTGGGACCCCCGATCTAGTCTTATCACCCATTTTTACAGATGGGGAAACTGAGATCTATAAGGTTAAATTACTGACTCAGAGTCCTACAGCTTATAGTTGGTGACCAACCCCCACTTCTCACCCCTCAATCCCTTCTGTGCTCCACCCCATGCTGCCCACTCACCATTTATCCAGCGGCACCCTTGCCTCTGCCTTTGTCTTTTGTTGGCCTTGAAGTTTGCCATGAGGACAAAGCCTGGAAAAGGATGAGAACAAATAGCACATTCTCCTAAGCACTCTCCACAGTGCACAATATCAGTTGTCCTGAGAGGGTTTTGATATGGGCTGAAAATATTGTTTTGTCTTAAATCTTGGAAAAAATTCTAGTTGCATGGAATTTTTTTCTCCAGAATTAATCATGGGTAGCATACTCTTTATCCTTGTTCTTTGACGATGCAGAAAACAAAATAGCCATTGAAGGCGCTCTTTGTTTACACCCAGGGACTAATGACGTTGTGCACTCCTCCCACCAAGCAGCCCTCGAGTACTGGTCTCTCTGAAGAGCGCTGAGTGCCCAGGGTGCTGACTAAGCCCATCCCAACCCCAACTTTTGCCAAGGAGACAATTCTCTGACTGTTCTTGAGCTTGGTCGTATCAAATATTCTCAACAAGTTCTTCCAATTTCTGTTTTTAAAATAAAAATCAAAAGACCAGCACATTCCTTTTATGTTTGTGCAAATGAAGCAGAGGCAAGAAGCTGGTGAAACTCTAGCTAAAGCCTTTTGATATGTAACTTGAGTGATGGCCTACTGAAGTCCTGAAGTATAAATTATTTTTATATTTATATACTATATTTATTATATAGTATAAATATATTTACCTTGTTTCAGATTTCAAGATTGTATTTTTGGTACTTCTATAGACTGTGGAATCAATATTCTAAGAATGAGTCTTACCTCCAGTAACAGTGACTCAGGCATAATTGGGGATCCATTAAAATACAACCTTCTCTTCCCACACCAGGCTTTGGTTTAGAGGGGGCATCATTAGCAGAGTTAGTGTTCACTAGAGACAGTGCTAATCACCATGAAGTCATTTCAGGCAACCCAACGTCAGCTGAGGGCTGCACTGACATGAATATCATGCACACTCTATGGCTCTCATTTTCTGCATTGATTCATGTTTGACTTGGATCTAATCAGGCATGTCTCATAACAGAAAACACTCCTTTTCTGCAAAGATGTTTAGGACCTGGACTGTGAACTGCTGCAAGGCATAGATGTAGGATATCCATGTAAGGTCCTCAGCCTGCCTCAGAATGTGTGTTAGATGTAGTATGTATGGCCCCAACTAGAAAATGAACACAATCTCTATTCCATTCCTCCCTCCTAAGATCACCTCTCCCCCGCCCCCCACCAGGGGTCCCTGCTTCTCCTGCAAGGGAATCACTGTTGAAAAAAATTAGAGCCTCTAGAAAATCAAGAGTACCTCAGGGAAAAGACAGAAGAAATTCTAGGCAGCAGGAACAGCCTGGGGGAGCTGTTTCCAGGAGCAAACATCCAGCCATTGGGCCTTGTTTTTGGTAAGCACCCCCTTGAAAGCAAACATAACAAGTATTTTAAAAGAGAGGGGAAAAAACCCCAAAAACTTCTAGGAAAGCACTGTGATCATCTGTCATTCTCATCTTAAGATGAGAGCCCTTAGAATTTCCTCTTGATCTCCATATCTCTCTTTAATTCTCTTATCTTTAATGACTAAAGTAAAATTTGGTCCTTTAACAAGTAATCAGATTTGCCCGACTCTCCATTTGACCTGAGAACAGCTTTCAGCAAAGCTTGTTAGAAAGTGAGCAAAAGTGTGGCTTGTTTTGGAGCCTCTGAAGGACGATACAGCTGCCGCCGTGAGACAAGCCGGCTTTATTTGTGCTGAACCACAGCAGTGTCTCCCGCTCTGCCTTGCTCTCTGCTTAGCACTTCATCTTTATCTAATCTTTAACAAAGCAGAGTCTGTCAGGGAGTCTGCGGTGAGCATAGGGAATCAGCCTCTCCTTCTGGAATGTGGCAGCGGTGAACAGTGCCTAAATATTTATTTCAAATATAATCTATCCTGTAGTCCTCCACATCCAAAGATCTTTCCAGTCTAAATCTGTGGCCCTATAATTCAGAGGGCTTTTGCAACGAGAGGCCCTACGAATGGACGGGAGCATCACAGCCACCGCCAAGCCGGCAGGAACCGCACAGCTGGCCCTCCCAGGGACAGCACAGAGGAGGAGGAGGACCCTGCTTTGAGCAGGCTCGCTGCATAAGATTGTGCATATTGCTGGGAGGTCCGTTGTGGTAGGGATGGCTGTGAATGGAGGTGTGGCAGACAGAATGGACTAGGGTGTCTACAGTAACAAACAGTCCCAAAGTCTCAGTGGCTCAGCATACCAAAAGTTGATTGTTTGCTCACGCTCAATGTCCAGCACGCGGAGGCAGGGGGATCCAAGCTGAGCAATTCCATCTCAACACATGTTTTTATAATTTCCTCAGCAGAGAGAAGAAAATACAGTGCCTCATGCACTGGTTCTTAAAGCCTCTGATTGCAAGTGACACATGTCATTTCTGTTTCTACTTCATTGAGTAAAGTAAGTCATATGTCCACGTCTAATTATAAAAAAGGAAAGGAAGTGCACTCTTACCACATATCCTGAAGAAGAGAATGGGAATATTTGAAATAACCCTAATGACTACTGCGGGGAGTCCAGTTGGAAGGACTCCAGTGCTACCTTTATATTCTAGGAGCTCTTAACTAGATCAGGAAGAACTATTTCCATATTCGTATGTCTGATATTCATATGTCTCTTACAACTCAAGTGTCTTATTTCCAGAGGTACGTCTTAATAGGCAATTATCTAGAGAGAAAAGCAGGAAGTCCTAATTCTTCCAAGCAGGTTCACTATATTTTCGTGTTTAAAATAAAGAATTCCAGGGGCACCTTGGTGGCTCAGTCATTAAGCGTCTCCCTTCGGCTCAGGTCGTGATCCCAGAGTCCTGGGATCGGGCCCTGCATCAGGCTCCCTGCTCGGCTAGAAGCCTGCTTCTCCCTCTCCCACTCCCCCTGCTTGTGTTCCCTCTCTCGCTGTCTCTCTTGCTGTCAAATAAATAAATAAAATCTTTAAAAAAATTAAAAATAAAATAAAATAAAGAATTCCATAAAATACAGATATCATTATTGAGACCTAGCTTAAGGGAGTGACTAATTCCCCAAGGCTTCAGAAATAAAACATGCCTCCAGGTAGTGGACACTAATTGTCTGAAGAACCTACTCTTTCCGAGTATTGTCCTTCCTTTCTACACTTGAGTCACATAGTGGAAGTGGTGGGAATCTGACAACCATCATGTTCAATACGAACCTCTCTCTAAGACGGAGCATATTGGATGAGAGTGGACTTCTGACCAAAGCTGGGCCAGAGTTTCTTCTCTAGCAATTTAGAGTTTGGACTAAGAGAAACTCTGAGGAAACAGGATTTTGACTAATTGGTTTCAGTTGTCTGTTGACTAGAGATGTACCTGACACTATTAGCGCTCACTAACTATCCATAGGCTCCTCTCCGTTTCCCGGTTTCCTGAACAGTTAGAATGGAGCCATGTGACAAAGTTCTGGCCATTGGAAGATGGACAGAAATGACAAGCCACATTTAGGGTTGGCTGTTGAAAATACCCCTCATATCCCTCCACTTTCTTTTCCCCACCACAGTGCCCTTGGAGGTCACATGATTAGATGGCATAGCTATAAGATGGAGAGGTGCTATCCATTGCATAGAAAATTGTGACACGAGTAAGGAAAAAAAATATGGATTAGGATGTATTTTTTGCTTCAACATATCCTAGACTACACTGACTAACATAGAACCAACAGAGGAGTGGCTTTGTTCTGCCGAGTATCTAAGAAAAGCTGATCTGCAAAGAGGGAGAAAAATGACGTACATGTGCAGAGGTAGGCAGAATTGAGAGAAAGAGTCCCTGGGTCCTAATTCCTGGTTCTAATCCCTTCTTTTTTTTTTTTTTTAAAGATTTTATTTATTTTTGACAGAGAGAGAGTGTACAAGCAGGGGAAGCAGCAGGCAGGGGGAGAGGAAGAAGCAGGCCTCCCGCTGAGCAGGGAGCCTGATGTGGGGCTCGATCCCAGGACCCCGGGATCATGACCTGAGCTGAAGGCAGACGCTTAATGTCTGAGCCACCCAGGCACCCTGGTTCTAATCCCTTCTTAAGGGTAAGTCACATTTCTGTCCTTGGCTTCTTGTATCCTTATTATAGTAAATGTCCTGTTTTTTATTAAGCTTGTTCCAGAGTTTCTTTCTTTTGCAACCAAAAAGTTATAACCTTATAACCTTTATAACTTTTAATACCTCTCATATCTCAGTGCTCAGCATGAGATTACTCATTACTCAGCATGAAAACAACTAACAAATTAATAGGTATGATGCTGACTTAGATTTTTAATTCCTTCATGCAGGAATGCCAAGAACTACAGCAAAATCTTGTCCAGATGTAATTCCATAGTACACTCAGTGCTTCTAACACAATTCCAGAATTACAGATCTTGTTTACTTATCCAAAATTAAAATAAAGGTGGATAATCTTTTCAGTTTTATTGGTTACAAATGACCAGCTGACAAGTTACTCAACTTCTGCAATTGTAGTAAAATTCTAGAGCTATCAAGAAAAGGTGGCTTGTTCAAGAACAGCTAAGGAATTGATTTACTCTTCAGAACCTGTGCCAACTTCCTTTCTGCAGGTGAGCTAAATAGTGGATACCTTTTACAGAAGGAAAGCCATCATCCTATGAAGAAAAAACTCTTTCTCTGCCATGAACAAGCTGAACGCAATCACAGAAACTGCAGACAAAAGAGCTTTTGATGACAGATATTGTTGAAGCCTGGTGCCTTCAAAGACATTCCAGGAAAGGTGAAGGAATAATTGTGACTAACAATAACTCATGCTTCTCCCAGGATGTTACTCATTGGGCCAATGGATCACTTGAGAAATATGTCAGTGAGTCAGTTCATACTCAACTTGGCAAAAAGATTCCAGGTCCCTAAGCTCTTTGCATTGAATGGAGTAAATGCCAAATGGATACATTCTCTGGGACAAGTAAAGGCCGGAGAACTTTGATAGTAAAAAGCAGTTTGCTCCTTTAGTATCCCCATCCACCACCCCAAGCCATATAGCTGAGCAAAATGAAATTATCAAGGCCAATGAAGAAAATCTTGAGTACACACCCCTCAAAAAGATAAAGGACCCAGGGTAAGGAGAAAGGTGGAAACACCAGTAGAAAGTCTAATTCACCAAACATTTAAAACAACATGAACGTATAAGTATTGCAACCTATATATGAGGATATATCAAAGGCCAGTTAAAATAATAATGGTTACAAACAAAAAGGAGGTTGGACCAGACGGTCTAAGGTCTTTTATTTGAAATTCCATGATGAAAGGACTATGTGAAATTTTGTAGGTCAAGGGCCAAATGTGGCCACTGATTAAATTCATCCTATGATAATGGCATTGACATTCATTATATTTTTTTTTTACTGTGTCATGCATTCATAAGAGTTCATTAAAATATACAGTTTAAAGGAGAATGAAACTCAATACTCATGTACTTACTGCCCGGCCTAGTCTAAGAATAAAATATTAACAATACTTCATAGGCCCCCTGAGCCTACCACAGTTGCATCTTCCTCCACTTACTCCTCCTCAGTGGCAACCCAGAGGTTACTACCAGTTCACACTCTTATGTTAATCATTCCCAGCTTTCTTTATGGTTTTACCACCTATGACTCTATGCCCCATACAACATATTGTTTAGTTTTGAAAATTTGGTAGTTGCATAAAGAAGATCAGAGTTACACTATTAATTGAAAACTCAGGGATGAATGCAACATTATCCTGTAGTGTCAGCTCCCCTGAGAGTTTACAAGAGCCCTTTCTGGGGTAGTCAGTGAGCAGGTTGGAAGCTAGTCCTAGCAGACACAAGGCTCTGCACTGTCAGAGCATGTGGCAAGGCTGCCGGGTGAGCCTGATGCTGATGTCGGGCAGAACTATGCAGAGGGTATGGGATGCTCTCTATTTTCTACCTTACCTCCAGCTCTCAGATACAGGGTTAAGCAGAAAGTTTGGTGAGATGAAATGAGTATCCTTAGGTGATCCAGGCAGCAAGGCATGGAAAAGAGAGCAGGAATTTTATCAACAGATGGTCATAACACAGATTAGAATCTAAGCAAGGTTCATTCAAGCATTCTATCTTGAGGTTGGAGAAGAGGGTAAAACAACAGTGGAAACTTGGCTATAGCAGCCACCAACATATCTGTCTCTCGAGTCTCATGTTTCTCTCTGGGATAGTTGTCCTCTATATCGATTGATAGCTGTCCTGGAATCTCCCTTCACTCTCTTCATGAGAATTCCCCTTGCCTCACTCCTGAGTTGGATCACCTGTTTCTTACATCCTGACTGGAACGCATAATTTGTGGGGCCCAGTGAAAAGTGAAAATGCAGAGTCCCTTATTAAAAAATTAAGAATTTCAAGATGGTGATAACAGAGCATCCAACAAGTACGGGACCCTTCTATGTCTGGGGCCTGTGCAACAGCATGGGTTGATGTCAGCAATACCAGCCCTGCCTATATGCTATGTTTTCCTCTTCCCTAATTTACTCTCTTATTCTAGGAGAGCACATTCCCCGGTAGTCTTTTTCTATGAATGTATGGGAAATAAGCTTTTGAGACTCGCACATCTGAAAATGTCTTTGCTCTCTCTTCATACTTGAATGTAAGCCACTTTATTATACAACACTGTAATCTGAATGTTGCTCCCTGGAGTTGTGTAATACAGCAGCGCTGCTTGACTAATGGTTTGGCTGGGTATAAAATTCTAGATTGGAAACAATTTTCCTTCAGAACTTTAAAAATATTGCTCCTTTGTCTTATTTATAGTGTCACCATGGAGAGGTCTGGAGTTATTTGGGTTCTTAATTCCCTTTATGGTACCTGTTTATTCCTCTCTAGAAGTTTATATAAATTCTCTTTGCCCCAGAGTTCTGAAATTTTATGGTGTGCCATTGTGAGTGTCTATTTTCATTCACTGTGCTTGGGACTCTATAGGCCCTTTTGATCTGACAACTCACGTTCTTCATTCAGGAGAAATTTTCTTAAATTATTTCATTGGATGATTTTCTCTGCTCCATTTATGTTGTTCTCTCTTTCTGGAGCTTTTATTATTTGGATGGTGAGCCTTCTAGAACAGAACTCTCACTCTCTTACTCTTTCCTCTTTGTCTACTCTGCTCTAGTCTCTGAGAAAATCCTTACTCTTACATTCTGGCCATTCTGTTTTTTTATTTCATGATTATGTCTTTAATTTCTAAGAGCTCTTTTTATTCTCTAAATGTTCCTCTCTTGGGGAGTCTGGGTGGCGCATTCAGTTAGGCGTCTGCCTTTGGCTTGGGTCATGTTCTCGGGGTCCTGGGATCGAGCCCCTCTTCCTCTGCCTGCCACTCCCCCAGCTTGTGCTCTCTCTGTGTCAAATAAATAAATAAAATCTTTTTAAAAAATGTTCCTCTCTTATAATGTCCTATTCCTGTTTCATATATGTGGTGTTCTCTTATCTGAGGATATAGGAATTCTTGTTTGTTTGTTTGTTTGTTTGTTTGTTTTCTCCTCCCTGCATAGTCACTATTGCTCCATGGTGTTTGTGTTTTTTTTGTTTTGTTTTGTTTTTCTATTTATTTGGATCTCTATCTTTTTTGTTGGGGACTGTCCTCAGATATCTGATAATCCTTATTTCTTAGCTCTTAATTAAAAATGGGGAACTAAAAAACACTTAAAACACTGAGCAAGTGGACAGGCTTGCTGACTTTGAACTTTATTCTAAGGTGACCTGAGTGGGCTCTTTCAGTATTCAACACTGAAGTCAGTATTTTTACATTTTTTTCTTGTTCTGGTCAGATTCCCAGAAAGGAATATTCCTGTCTCCTCCCTGGTGAAGGAGAGTCTGGCTGAGACACAAGTGAGCAAAAAAGGCTGGAGAGTCGGAATATATGAGCTCATTTTTCCCCCAATAAGAAGCCCTTCTCAGACCATCTATATTACTCTCTACAGAGACAAAACCTTCAGATTGTCAGCATGGGGGAAGAACAGTCATCTGGTACCATAAAGAGAGAAAAGGCAGTTAGGAATGCAGTTGCTTCTCAAGTAGCTTTTTCTTCCTTATTTGAGGTCTACCTTTTACCCCAGTCCTAGGCATACCTGATGCTGCCAATTCCTGAGCCTCCTGAAGATTCTACAGTTCGAAGCCAACTTTCTTGGATCTGTTGTTAAATCAGTTACTACTTGTCCATGTACTTTCCAACTTCCAAAATTTCATTGCTCTTATCATCTCTCCTATTTTCCTGTACTTGTATGTTTATATCTTTGAAGAATCTCTTCAGTGTAGCTATAGGGTGCTTTAGGAGGAAATAAAATTAGATGCATGCATTCAATTCACCATTTAAACTCAGAACCCCACCTTCTTTTTTTTTTTTTTTTTTCAGGTTTGTTTTAAAGTAAGCTCTACGGCCCAACATGGGGCTTGAATTCATGACCCTGAGATCAAGAGTCGCATGCTCTACCAACTGAGCCATCCAGGCACCCCATAACCCCATTTTCTTTGAACAGTCTTTTTAGAACTTATTGTACCTTGTTTTTACTCATTCAAATGTATTGATGATGGAGCTGGTACATCAGCATGGCAGTGACAGCTAACCTTCAAATCCCAGGCATGGCTTTGGCTAGTGTCTAAATGTGGGAAACATTAACAGGATTACCTGCACTACCTCCTCTTCTCCCACAGCTCCCCAGCTTGGCCACTTAGGAGCTGACATGTTCCTACATAATCTCACATGCAGGTTAGAGTTGATTGGCTTAGGGAAATCCAACCTAAGCTAGACCAATTAACTCACTTCTCTGAGATTCTTGGATATCAGCCAGAGAAGCCATCTTTCGTGGAAAACTCTAAAATGTAAATTTCTCCCCTCCTGCCACCCGAATTTTGTTGCTGGGTCAAGTTTACCTGCAACATTCTTTCTTCAAGTTGTATTATCTCTTAGAGAGTCAAATTGCTTTGCTTTTCACCATTGCAATCCAAAGCCCCTTCCTCCTGCCTACCTAAAGTCCCAAACGTCCAGCATGGAACTGGAGTATGAAGAGAGGGAACTCCAGAAGAGCCCAGACTCTTGGGAGTTCAGAGCTCTCATCTTCTATAATGCTGATGATTTAGGAGATAGTATATCTTTTATCCACCCCCCCCAAAGGGAGTGGGGTTTAAAAGCACTTTAGTATTAAAATGCAAATTTCACCAGTAATTAAAATTTTTCCCTCAGGAAACTCTTAGTGCAGTAAAAAAGATACTGACTTTGGATCCAAAAAGTTTTGAGGTCTATATTCAAATGCTGTTATTTGATCTCTTCTCCCTCAGTTTCTTCATATGTGAAATGGGATTAAAAGCACAGGGATTTATGGGGTGGCTCAGTCGTTAAGTGTCTGCCTTCGGCTCAGTTCATAATCCCAGGGTCCTGGGATCAAGCCCCGCATCAGGCTCCCTGCTCCATGGGAAGCCTGCTTCTCCCTCTCCCACTCCCCTGCTTGTGTTCCCTCTCTCGCTGTGTCTCTCTCTGGCAAATAAATAAAATCTTTAACAAAATAAATAAATAAATAATAACAAATAAATAAAAGCACAGGGATTTAAAAAGACACAGTTTAAAAAGTGCCTGGCATGTGGTTAAGCTCTATAAATGTACAGTCTTCCCCATCTTCCTCAGCTGTTAGCAAGAGCACTAAGATAATAGAGCTTCTTCTGTATGGCAAATATTCCCAAGAGTGTTAAAGAAGGACACAACAGCAAAGGCAAAAACGATCTACCTGAGGCCTGGGGATCTCTGAGAAGGCTACTCCTTACAGATGTTTCAAAAGGGAAAAGTAACCGAGGGGCGCCTGGCTGGCTCATTCAGTAGAGCATGCGACTCTTGATCTCAGGGTTGTAAATTTGAGCCCCACATGGGTTTAGAGATTACTTAAAAATAAAATCTTAAAAAAAAAAAAAAAGGAACTGAGAACCCCCCTATATTTGTCAGGCATGGTGGAGGGATGTTTAACTTGGACTTTTTTTTTTACCTGCTTGTTTATTTTAACCATGAAGTCTATGATCCAAATGCATATGAAATATAACACACACATGATACCAACATTATTTTGGTAACATTTTTTGAGTCACGATCCCTTTGACACTTTTCCCAGAAAAACACATGTGTGTATTTGTACTCACACAACTACACTCTGCCGGTGTTTGTCCATCTCCTAAGCCAAGGACATCCCGTGAATAAATTCTGACCTACAGAGGCACTTTGATTGCACGGCAGTCCTCCTCTGCACCCCCACACCACCTGCTGCCAAGCAAGGAGACTGGCAAGTCCCCCTGGACACCTGGGGGTGAAGCTGTGGTGGGGATGGAGCTGGGAGCGGAAATGGGGTGGAGGTGTCAGGGCAGCATGCCCGCCAGCTGCTCCAATGACCCCACAGAGCTAGTAGTAGTGGGTGAGTAGCCCAGGCCAAGCCTTGCTGGGGACACAGGCTGTGGGCGGTGCCCCGGAGCATGGAGGCTCCCACTGCCCAGTGTCCTGGCCAAAGGGGAGGGGAGAGGAGAGAGAGCAGGAGGAAAAGTGGAGGGAACCCCACTTTCAGGAGAACTGTCAGAAGATAGCAGCCTTACTTCCCCATCTTGGGACATGATTTTTCACTAGAACCTGAATGATTTCCTTTCTCCTGTGTGAGAAGCATCCTGCCACGTCTAACTGAGGGGCATCTAGGGCCGGGCAGGAACAGAAAAAGAGCTGAGAACCCACATATTTGTCGGGCATGGTGGAAGGAGTTTTAACATGGACTTTATTTTAAACCACCAAGTCCTGATCCCAGTGTATTTGAAATAGAACCCAACACATAACACCAGTATTAAGTAATGTTTTTTTGAGTCTTTGATTTCTTTGACACCTGCTCCATGGTGGGCAGGACCTACAGAGCCAGTGGACCTTGATTGGTGGATGGAAGCAGCCTCACCAAGCACTGGAATTACCTTCAAAGACTGCCGGGGAGTAGAGGGCTGGGTGGCTTTGGCGGCCCAGGCCAGCAACTCTGAAGCCTTTGGGGGTATGTCTGAGGTCCAGACTCCTGCCAGAGTCAGAGCTGAGCTGGCCTCCTGGGGGTGAGAGCAAGGAGGGGTATGCTCCTCTACGTAGGGGGTGGGGGTTGAGGGGCAGGTGGTTGTCATCCCTCTACATGACCCCCATCCCCAGATCTAAAGGAAGAATGCATACCAGCTATTAATTCTGCAAGCTATTCAACGTGCAAGGGCCTAAAACAGATACCCCAGGCTGCCTGCACTAATAAATAACAACTTCATCCCTAAGTCTTTTGAAGGGTATGAAGTGGAACATTTAAAAACAAGATAAAAGATAAAAGTCACACTTTGTTCTTAGAATTAACTTACCTCCCCTCATTTTACCCTCGCACCCACAGAAATGGGTGTTTTTACCTCCCCTCTCACAAAGGAAGAAACTGGGTCTGAGGTTGCTCAAGGTCACATAGTTAATAAGTGACAGAATCAAGGTCTGAACTAGGTCTGACCCCAAACTGGTGTCCTTAGTACTGCCTTCCCACTTCCGAGGTGAGGCAGATGGGTCTTCATCAGGCTGAGCGAAAAGAAACCCATCTCTCAATGGACGAAGATGCCACTGACAAGGGACCTGGGACAACTGCTGCCTTCCCTTCTTTTCTAACCACAAGGATGTCTTCACCCTGAACTGCTTATGAAACCCCCCCTTTGTGAAATGGCTTGCTGAATTTAAGACTGCTGCCTGTGAAACTTGACCTTTTTTTTCCATTTTTGAGTCTAACTGGACCTATGATATGCCTAACTGGCCCATGTTCAGACCAAGTGACCCAACCAGACATAACTGACACGTGGTGCATAGTTCTTTCCAATAAATACATCCTTTCAAATTGGTGTGGCCATTTAACCATCAATTGTCCAACCTCTCCACAGGGACTCAGGGAGTAGCTCTGCCTTTCCCCATGCCCAACTACTTTCTTCCTCTGCCAGTTATTTTTCTCAAACATGGTTAAGATCCAGTTACTCTTTTGCTTAAGAATCTTCCATGATCTCCCACCCATCTACAAGCATAAAGACAAGACTCGTCACAAGAGGCTCCCTCCTATCCTTGCAGCTCTTAAATTTGGAGACAAAGTGAAATCCCAAAGTAGAGCCAAGCGTTCTCTAGAGCTGCAAGCGTACTGATTCTTGCCCTCAGATCCTAGGTGACAATAATCAGAGTGTCAAGTGTAAATAGTAAATAAAATCTTTCATTTAGCCCACACCCATCCTACAGAGTTTGGTACTCAGAGAAATGTGGGCTACTCAGAGCGAGGGGCTCAGAGTTTTCTTTCTTTATAACCCACTCCTATCTCTTGGGAAAAACAAGTCTGGGAAGGTTTAGAAAAAAGTTAGATAACTGGAAATAGAAAAAGCAGGATCAAAAGGAAAGGGAAATGCAAATATTCTAGGTCTTTAGGTCTTTATGCTTCAGAATTGACTCTGGATTTCCTGGTAGGCAGGGCAAAAAGGGAAGCAGGGTATATTACTTGAATTTTATTGATAGAAAAAAGGAAACTTGTCATTTCTTGAAAAAAGCAAAATATTTTATGTTACTGTTTTTATCTTTCTTCATTGCTTCTTTATTTATAAAATTAGTCCATTTTTCTTATAAAAAACTCAAGTAATACAAACAACTATACAATAAAAAGTGTATGCCCCCTTACCTATATCTCCAATCTCCTTCTCCAGAAGTAAACCTTAAGCCCTGAGACTACCCATTTATTTCTAGAGGCTTTTTGTTTTGTTTTGGTTTTTTGGTTTGGGGTTTTTTTGGATGGTTTTTTTGGTGGGTTTTTTGTTTTTTGCCATTAGAAGTACTTACACAGTTTTCGTAGAATGTGGATTTTGCTTGCTTGTTTAAAATATATATATATATATATCAAATTGACTATATTCTTTTATAACTTGCATTTTCACTTCACAGTGTACCAGGGCCATCCTTCTATATCTATATCTATATCTGTATCATCTGTATCTCTGTCTATATATCTCTTTCATTTTAATGACCATGATATTCCATTATATGGAGGTAGCATAATTTATTTAACTATTCCCTTATTTAAATTATTTCAGATTTTATAGTCTTATAATGGGCATCCTTGTATGTACACTTTTGTGAAGGTATGAGTATTTCCATGGGAAATATTTGTAGAAGTGGAACTGAGGGATCACATGGCTCATACATTTCAAATTTTGATGAATTTTGATGAAATTTTGCCCTGGGTATTAACTCCAGGGATCCAGATTGTGAGCAAAGCCTTTGGAGAGTTATAAGATGAGTAGATACTCTTTGAGAAATTCTTGCTGGAATGAAATTGATAATTAAGGATGGTAAATATTCATGGAAGTTACAGAAAAGTGATGAATAAGAACCCTGTCAGTGGCCCTCCAACCTACCCCTGCCTTTTCTCCCTACCCCTACCACCTCCCTACCCTTTCCCATTTTATTGCTGTATTTCTCTCTATTTACTAATACTGTATTGATGTTATAATAAAAATGCAATTAATAAAGATTTAGTGTCTTCAAAAAGACTGCAATGATTTACAATTTCACCAACAGGGTTTGAATGTGCCCATTCCCCATTCACTTGCCAACACTAGATTTTATCGACCTTTTTCATTTTCTGGCACAAACTGCTAAATGGAATTTCTCCTGGCAAGGTTAGTATATTTTAAGCTAGAAAGGAGACCAATGAGACGATTTCACTTCTCTTGTTCTGGGGCGGTGGTTTTCAGGCTGTTCTCTGTGGAGCCCCAGGAATTCTCAGGGGCTGGCAGGGGGGCAGTGCAAAGGACAAAACTTCCACCCTCTTAACCAGGGCAACTGAGGTTTTTATCTGTTTCACATTTTCAGCTTTGGGATGAGATTTTATTTGAAGATAAGATTGTGTTGCTGTAAACAAGTTTGCAAACCACAGACCTGGGCCTTGTTTCTTATTGAACCATTAGTAGCTTGAAGAGGAATTGAAAACATATCCCTTCCAGGCAAAGAAGAAGGGATGTTAAACAGTGAATATCCAGATGTAGCCAAAATATTCTCATTTACACATTATGTGTGTGTGCACACATGTGTCTGCTAATGGCCTTGTTTATGCTCAGCCTCACCCTATTAATACCCAATTGTTATCTTGCAACCAATCCTATAACACCATTTCTTTCAAGACTTGGATTAAAATCCCCTTTCTCTAAATACGCACACACATTGCAAAACACACACACACACACACACACACACACACAAATAGCAACAACAAACTACTCCACCACACAAAGAATTCCTGAGAGGAGTCCAATTTACTATTGATAACATACTGGGGAAGTCAGAGAAAGAGAGGCTTGAGTTGCAAGGATACAAACAATTTCAAGATGGCATGGTGAGCATCTTGTGGCCTTTCATGACCTAATACCAGCTCCTCTTGATCTCATTGGCTCCTCTCTTCACTCTTCCCATTTTTTACTTTCACCCACTACCCCCTGGATTGAACCAAGAACTTCAAAATAATTTCCTCTATTAAGCACTGCAATTCAACTCTTTCCAGCTTTTACTCTCCACCTCACATGGCCAGCCTCTTCATAGTGTTCATCTTCTCAAAGGGGCTTTCCATTTTGTAGAATCAATCCTCTCTAGGAGGAGTTTTTTTTTAAAAAAAAACAAAACAAAACAGTAGCAATAGGAATATTGTTTTTCTTCCTCTATATCCCTGCTATTTCTTCCTTACTGAAACACTGTCATTGTATTTCTTTTGTCCTCTTATTATTTTATATATCTGGACCTTCCAACCAACTGGTAAGCAGCCCAAGGACAAGAACTCTGCCTTCTTGTAGCTTTTTAAGTGCCCAGTCTCCGGCATATACCTCACAAATACATAATGAATAAAGCAACACTAATGTACAATTAAAAGAAGAGTAAATGATAAATGAATGTAAGAAGACCCTTAGATATTTTGTAAGATGTGGTAGATACCTCCTTGCAAATGCTGTAAAATCAGCAATTCTTAGAAGTTCAGTTCAAACATTCAGACATATCTTCAAGTTATATTTGTATTTTAGGAGATCCATAATGTAAGGTTATCCTACTCAAAATATTCACTACTTCACATTTCTTTTTTATGCTGGCCTTTACTCCTCTCAAGTTTCTTTCCTACTTTTCCTATGAGCTAGATATTATTTTTGTTTATTCCCTTCCCACCTGGCCAGATAGGAAGGAAGCAGAGATGATTATCAATACAATATATCCTCTTGCTGGGATCCTAAGGAGAAAAAATACTATATAAAGTAGCATGCTATGTAAACCAAAGCTTAAAATATCCTTTAGTGAACTATTATAAAATATCACTTGAAATTCCTACAGGATCTTCAGCCTGCTATGTTTAATTCCTAAATCTCATGTTATTAAAAGAAGTCTGTTTGCTCTTTTACCTACACTCACATTATATAATTTTTTTTTTCATCAAAACTGGCTTAGTTTGGAGTGAGGAAGCAGGAATATATGACAAGTTAGAATTTCTGATATTTGACCCTTTGCTATAAATTTAAGCCCATGAATAGCTCAAAGCTCAGAAACCAGGTCCAATCCCTTCCATTGTGGAGATTATATGTATATAATAAATATATACATGAATTCTGTCATACTGACAAACAGAATAAAATAGAGTCTATGCTTTCTGTAGAAAATAAAATAAATTTTATTGGATAATAAAATTTGATAACCTACAAGAAGTGGAGACATTCCTAGAAACATAGGACCTACCAAGACTGAATCAGGAAGAAATAGAAAATCTGAACAAATGAATGAGCAAGGATATTGAATACATAATCAAATTGTATTTTCCACAGAAAGCATAGACTCTGTTTTCTTCTGTCTGTATGACAGAATTTTTGCCAAACCATTCAGTTGAAAAAAGGCTCTCCCAACTCTATGCTGCCTACAAAAGACTCACTTCAGATTTGAGGACACACATATGCTCAAAGTGAAGGAATAGAAAAGGTAGTCCAAGTAAGTGGATATCAAAAGAAAGCAGGGGGAACTGTATTTATATCAGACAAAAGAAACTTTAAGCCAAAAACAGTAACGAGAGACAAAAAAGATCATTATGTCATGATAAAGGGGTCAATTCATCAAGAAAATATAACAACTGTAAATATATACACACCCAACATTGGGGCACCTAAATATATTAAGCAAGTAAAAACAGATCTGAAGGGAGAAATTGACAACATGGTAATAGTAAAGGACTACCCCACTTTCAGCAATAGATAAACCATCCAGACAAAAGCAACAAGGAAACATTGGTCTTGAATCATACATTAGACCAAATGGGCTTAACAGACACTTATAGAACATTCCATCCAACAGCAGCAGAGTACAAATTCTTCTCAAGTGCACATGGAACATTCTCCAGGACAAATTACATGTTAGGCCACAAAACAAGTCTTGGCAAATTTCAGAAGATTGAAACTATACCAAGTATCTTTTCCAACCACAATGGTATGAAACTAGAAATAAAAAACAAAAAGAAAGCTGGAGCATTTACAAACATGTGGAAACTAAACAACCACTCCTGAACAACAAATAGGTCAAAGAAGAAATCAAAAGAGAAATAAAAAAAAAATCTCCAAACAAATGAAAATAGAAATATAACACCTGAAAATCTATGGATGCTGCAAAAGCATTTCTGAGAAGGAATTTTGTAGTGGTAAATGCATCTATTAAGAAAATAAAAAGATCTCAAATAAACAACCTAACTTTACACCTCAAGGAACCAGAGAAAGAAGAAACAAACTAAGCCCAAAGTTAGCAGGAGGAAGGAAATGATAAAGATCAGAGCAGAAATAAATGAAATAAAGACCAGAAAAACAATAGAAAAGATCAATGAAACTAAGAGCTGTGTTTTTGAAAAGATAAACAAAAGTGACAAACCTTTAGCTAGACTAAGAAAAGAGAGAAGTTTCAAAGAAATAAAATTAGAAAGAGGTGACATTACAACTAATACCAAAGAAATACATAGGCTCGTAAGAGACCACTATGAACAATTATATGACAACAAATTAGATAACCTCCAAGAAACAGGTACACTCCTAGAAACATACAACCTACTGAGACTGAGTCAGGAAGAAATAGAAAATCTGAAAAAACAAATAACAAGTAGGGATATTGAATACATAATCAAAAACCCCCCAACACAGAAAAGTCCAGGACCAGATGGCTTCACTGGTAAATTCTGCCAAACATTTAAAGAAGAAATAACACCAATCTTTCTCAAACTCTTCCAAAAAAATTGAAGAGGAGGGAACATCTCCAAACTCATTTTACAAGGCCAGCACTACTATGACACCAAAGCCAGATAAGGACACCATGAGAAAAGTGTAGACTAAAATCTCTGATGAATATAGTTGCAAAAATTCTCAATAAAATATTAGCAAACTGAATTTAACAACATATTAAAAGAATCACACACTATTACCAAGTGGGATTTATCCCTGGGATGCAAGAATGGCTCAATATACACAAATCACTAAATGTAATACACTACATTAATAAAATGAAGTATAAAAATCATATGATCATCTCAATAGATGCAGAAAAAGCATCTGACAAAATACAACATCCTTTCATGATAAAAACTTTCAACAAATTGGGCATAAAAAGAACACAACCCAACATACTACCCAAAGCCATCTATAGATTCAATGCAATCTATATCAATATTCAAATGGCATTTTTCATAGAAATAGAAAAAACAATCCTAGAATTTCTGTGGAACCACATAAGACCCCAAATAGCCAAAGCAATTCTGAGAAAGAACAAAACTGAAGACATCACACTTTCTGATTTCAAACTATTCTACAAAGATACAGTAATTAAAACAGCTTGGTACTGGCTTAAAAATAGACATGATACATAGACTGATGGAACAGAATGGAGAACCCAGAAATAACCTACATATCTGGTCAACTAATATTTGACAAGGGAGTCAAGAATACTCAATGGGGAAAGGGTACTCTCTTCAACAAATGGGGTTGCAAAAACTAGATAACCACATGAGGAAAAATGAAATTGGACTTTGATTTTACACCACTCATAAAAATTAACTTGAAATGGATTAAAGACTTAATCATAAAACCTGATACCATAGAAGAAACTCCTAGAAGAAAACACAGGGAAGAAGCTCCCTGACATTGGTCTTAGCAATGATTTTCTGGATATAACACCAAAAGATCAAGCAATAAAAGCAAAAATTGACAAGTGAGACTACGTCAAATGAAAAAGCTTCTGCACAGCAAAAGCAACAATCAACAAAATGAAAAGGCAACTTACTGAATAGAAGAAAATATTTGCAAACTATAGACCAGATAAGGGGTTAATATCCAAAATATATAAAGAACATGTACAACTTAACAACAACAATAATAAAAAACAAACAAGCAATCTGATTAAAAATGGGTAGAGGAAAAAAAATGAGCAGAGGACCTGAATAGACATTTTTCCAAAGAAGACATGCAGATGGCCAACATGTACACAAAAGGATGTTTAACATCACTCATCATCAGGGAAATACAAGTCAAAACCACAATGAGCTATCACCCCATACTTATTAGAACAGCTATTACCAAGAAATCAAGAGTAGTAAGTGCTGGCAAAGATGCAGAGAAAAAGGAACCTTTGTGTACTGTTGGTAGAAATGTAAATCAGTGCACCCACTATGGAAAACAGCATGGAGATTCCTCAAAAAATTAAAATTAGGACTACCATATGATTCAGAAACTCCATTTCTGGGTATATACCCAAAGGAAATGAAAACAGGTTATTGAAAAGATATCTGCACTCTTATGTTTATTGCAGCATTATTCACAATAGCCAAGATATGCAAACAACCTAAGCGTCCATCAACAGATGAATGGATAAAGAAGATGCAGTGGGCACACACACACACACACCGCACGCGCACACACACACACCACACACACAAACACACAGGAATATTATTCAGCCATGAGAAAGAAGGAAATTCTGCCATTATGGACCTTAATTAAGGGCATTATGCTAAGTGAGATAAGTCAGACAGAGAAAGACAAATGCTGTATGATATCACTTACATGTGGAATCTAGAAAAAGCTGAACTTATAAAAACAGAGTAGAATGGTGGTTACCAGGGGCTGGGGATGGGGAAACTGGAGAGATGCTGTTTAATGGTATAAGTTTGCAACTAGTAGATATATAAGTTCTGGGGATCTAATGCACAGCATAGTGATTATTGCAACAATACTATATTGTAAACCTCATAGTTGCTAAGAGAATGGATCTCAATTATTCTCACCACAAAAAAAGAAATTATAATTATGTGAAGTGATGGAAGTGTTAACTAATGCTATGGTAATAATCACATTGTAGCATATAATGTATCAATGTAATATATAATGTATAATGTTTAAAAAATAAAGTTCCTATAATTCAGCAAACTTATTTGGTATCATGTATATAACACAGAGAATGATCACAACCAGATGTTTTACAGGTAAAATATTATGCAGTCACTTCCAAATCTAGTGACAAAGGTTGACCTGCTCACTTGCTGACATTCAGCTCTTATCTGCTAACATTTCAGCAGTCCAGCCCAAGTCAATTACAGGAGAAAAAAAAGTTTCATAAATCGAAAACAACACACAAAAGAAAAGCCATGTTCATAAACAAGATGTGTGGGCCAAATGAGTTATTTCATTTTAAGCACTTACGTTTTCTGTGGTTCTCACAAAAAATGTGACCAATAAAAAGATTGCAGATGTAAGCACGGTAATTTAAGATGGGGCTGAAGAGTTGGCCACACCCAGGTTTGAATTCTGATTCTACCACTAAGCAACTGGGACCTTGGAAAAGTTGCTTAACTCCCTTAGGTCTGTTTGCTCAGCTCTAAATCTCTGGTAACAATACCTTTTTCATATTGCTAGTGTGAGGACAAAATGTAAACTGTGTGCTTAATAAGTGGTAGCTGTTTTATTGTAATTATTGTCACAGAAATTTTGCTATGTAGCACTTTGCCATCCTAAATTAATTTTTGTATTCGTATTTCTTTTTTGAGCTTCTTCAAAAATACTTTTACATGCATCATTTTATTTGAATCTCATAACTATACGTGAGATAGAAGAGGCATGATTAACCTCACTAGAAAACCAAGATCAATGCTTTGCCTCAGTCATCCAGCATCTGATAAAGTAAAGTTGGGACAAGAATCCAGTCTTATCCTTATCTTCAAGAGCAATCCTCCAATCTGGTCTCACAGCAACAGGAGGGAGCTTTTAAAAGCACCACTTGATCATGACACCCCCTGCCTTCTTGTCCCTTTCCCCTCTCCTTCTTCTCTTCCCCCCCCACCCCCCACCCCCCTTTCTCTCCCTCTCCTTTGAAGTTTCTAGTTTGGGACTGGTCCAGGAAAAAAAAAAAGTCCTGACTTTAGCTCAACTGGGTGAATCTCCATGTAGGACAAGAAAACCTACAGTCCTGGTACCTCGGTCCAGAGAAACACCAGAAAGAAGGAAAGAACAGGTGAACAACAACCAAACTGAACTATAAGTGAATACTTACCAGCTCTCTCTGGCCTCCTTCCTTCTACTTAACTCTCATTCTGCTCTGAAAATGTCACAGGGCCTTCCACTTAAAATGCCTCTGCCAGTAAACAGAAAGCAAAATAGCAGGAGGAAATTCTTTGGGCAAAAACATTTATATTCATTTTCTTGTCAAAAATGTTGTGGGCAGAAAGTATGAGAAGAAAATACAGAAATACATGAGGCATTGCAAGTATGCATCTAATATCCTAATATAAATTTGCAGTAGGTCAATGATGTCTCAACATTTTCAGAGTTGGAACATTATCCTTTATGAGATTCATACTGTTTTAAAAATTAAATTCAATTAAATCAATTTGAATAACCCTGACCCTCTTTAGCTGATGTTACAAGACCACCACTGCTTTATACTGAGATGAAAAAACTTGAAGGTTTCAAAGTAGCATAATTGTCTGTGATTCAGGCATTATGAGGTTGGCATTTATCAGGTCACTTTTATCCACAGAGGAAGCAGGTCGGCATCTGTATTATGTGATACACGGCTATGTTGAGGGGACAATTGCCCCTCAAAACCCATTTCTCCCTCTCCTCCTAACTCTGTCACTAATGCCTTCAATTTCATGATTCAAGGTTAATTTTTTTAGGGAAGCAATATTGTTCAGTACCACCTTTATCAAAACAAAGATATAAACACTTGTAAAATGCGTTGCTATTTTATGTGCCACTAAGAAAGAAAAAAAACCAATGCCAATTATAATAAAATACCATTAGTGTAAGAGGCATCCCAATTTCAGAGACACTGGACTATGAAAAATGTGTGTGTTAAACTCTAGAAAATGCAGTAATTAAGAGCACGGACCTTAATATCAAATACATCTGGATGGACATAGTGATTCTGCCATTTGATAGATGGGTTGCCTTGGGGAAGTTACTTATCTGAACTTCTACCTTCTCCTCCATGAAATTAAAATATTAATATACACCTCCTTAGTTATCAAGAATTACCTAAAGTGAGGTATAAAAATATGCTTAGTGCAGAGCCCATCCCTTAGTTAGGGATCCAAAATGAAAACTACAGTAATTACAATAGGGGAGAAGAGCATATTAAGTCCCCAGTGCTCAGGATTCCTTACTTCCAATGAGCTTGTGAGATTTGAGATAAAACAGATCTCCATAGGTCGAGGTATTTGACAAGGGGTTTGTTTGTGGAAGAGGAGATAAGACCAGAACTGGGAAACTGCCTGGGGAGGGAAGGCCTGGGGGTGGGGGAGAGCTGAATGTAGCAGAAGAGGGCAGAGGACACCAAAACCAAGCACTATTACCTCTTCAAACTTTTGAGCAGGATCGCTTCTGGGTTCAGTTCAATTCTAACATCAAGAATACACTCCTATCCCCTCCTCCAAAAAAAGAATACACTCATACCCTTAAAAACAATACGTTAAGCAAAAGAAGCCGGTCACAACCAAATGTTACACAATTCCATTTATATTAAATGGCCACAATAGGCAAATCCATAGAGACAGAGAGCAAATTAGTGGTGGCCAGTGGCTGAGGGGAGGGGAAATGGGAAGCGGCAGCTAAAGAGTAGGGGCTTTTTTAGGGTAATACAATTAGATTGTAAAGATGGTTGTGCAACTCTGCGTATATACTAAGAACCAATGAATAGCACCCTTTATTTATTTTTTATCTGAGAGAGAGAATGAGTGGGGGGCGGGGCGAGAGAGAGAGAAGGAGAAGCAGGTGCAGGGGGTTGGGGCAGAGGGAGAGGGAGAAGATGAGTCCCCGCTGAGCAGGGAGCCCAATGCAGGGCTGGAGCCCAATGCAGGGCTCGATCCCAGGACCCTGAGATCACGACCTGAGCCGAAGGCAGACGTTTAACCAACTGAACCACCCAGGCCCCCCTGAATAGTAGTACACTTTAAATGGGTGGATTTTATGGTATGTGATTTACACCTCAATAAAGATAAAAAAAAGAATAGATTCTCTTGTCCTGCTATTTTGAAGTCTAGAACGAAACTTATAAAGAATTCACTTTACTTTCTAAAACGATAAAAACAACTGAGACACATTTAGAGAAATAAATGTATCAACTTTACCTTAAATTACACGAAAGTTGCTAAAATTTCACAAAGTTCACTTAAGGTTTTCACTTTATTTTCATCTAAGACATACAAAAATGGCCAATTCAAACACAGTCTTCAATTTTGTGAACTTTAGAGGATTTAGTCACAGGGATAATGATTTAGCTCTGTCATGAGCTGGCATGCATTGTGTAGTGGGGATGCAAATGAATTTATATCGAGGTGATATTCAAAAGAGTTTAAAACTGGATAAGTCAGGCACTGAGTAAACAGAATGGATGCCAGCCAGAGGTCCGTGAGTTGCTGGAATTCGAAGGAGTTTGAGGATCCAGGAGGAAGGGCCAGGTAAATGGAAAGGTATGGATTTAGGAATGAGGGTACTTTGAAGCTCCAGTTTTTAAAAAGTGATACAGAAGATTTCAATAGTTTAAAAACTGGCTAGAGCTGTTCCAGGGCATATCTGTCTACCTTATCTCTGGTATGCCATCAGAACCCTCACCCAGCTCTCCAACTGCGGCCTTTAAGTGTAGAGATGATGTCTTCTACTCTTGACATTACAGAGAAGAAAACCAAGGTTGAGGAAAGGTGAGTGGCTTGCCCACCATGCATGAATAGTCATAGAGTCAGGAGAATCCTCATCTCCAAAATCTCAATCCAGAACATACATGCTAGGGAAAAAAGGACAAATCATCCTCACACCAAATTAACTTGTCCATTTATATTTTTTAACCATTTCTAAAGCAGAGCTGCAATTTGTTTTCTAGTTGTGTGTACAGAGAAAGCATATATATATTCATTATGGGAAAACAAAGGGACAGTGAGTCCAGACTTCTGGGTAATTATTTTTAAATTATGTTAATGGAAAGCATCATGATATACATGCAGCATCTCCCAACAGAATCTGCACATCATAGCCAAAGCAAACTTGAAGAGAATAAATCAAAGGCACTTAAGATAAAATACAGAACTTTTGTCTTCATAGGTATTAGAAAGAAAAGACCAGAAAAGAAACAAGAAATGATAGACAAAAATGATCTTACTCACCTTAAGTGTGAGTTAAGAGCATTGCCAATAGAATGTTACAGGACGACTTTTGGGATGTTTAGGGTTTTGTGAATATTGAGGGAGAGATGAGTATATTCATTCATTCCTATTTTAATAATTACTGATATTTGAATGGCCCTTTACAGTTTTAGAAGTGCTTTCCAAATATAAATAAATAAATAAATATGCTTTCCTAAACATGTAGTAGAAGACTATTGACATAGGAAATATTTTGCAATATACTGCTAAGTGGAAATGTAGGCTATGAAAATAAGTATGCACAGTTAAAATGCTATTTTTTTGTATAAAAGAAAGTGTGTGCCGTATGTATACATGCATACATATAAAAAAGATTGAAAACATACTGAAATATTATCTGTTCTCCCTGGTTGGTACAATTATGGGTTCTTGTGTGGTGTTTTCCTTTGTCTTTCTGTTCTCCAGGATTCTAGCAATGGACACATACACTTTTGTAATTAAGAAAAAAAATTGGGGCGCATGGGTGGCTCAGTGGGTTAAACATCTGCCTTGGGCTCAGGTCGTGATCCCAGGGTCCTGGGATTGAGCCCTGCATCAGGCTCCCTGCTCAGTGGGGAGCCTGCTTCTCCCTCTCCCCCTGCTGCTCCCCCTGCTTGTGCTCACACGCTCTCTCTCTCTCTCTCTGTCAAATAAATAAATAAAATCTTAAAAAAAAATAAAAGTGCTTCCATGTATATTTTATATTCATTGAGCCTTGTAACAGTCATGCAACATATAACACCTCATTTTATATAAGAGGATATTGAGTCTCAGGGGTGTGTGGGTGGTGCAGTCGGTTAAACCTCAGACTCTTTCTTTGGCTCAGGTCATGATCTCAGGATCTTGAGATCAAGCCCCACGTTGGGCTCCGTGCTGGGCGGGGAGTCTGCTTAAGACTCTATCTCCCTCTCCCTCTGCCCCTCTACCCCATTCTCTCCCTCTCTAAAATAAATAAATAAATCTTAGGGGGAAAAAAAGAGGATATTGAGTCTCAGAAGAACTAAGCAGACAGGTAGCAAGTACCAGAGCTTGGGTTTTCATCTAGGCCATTTGACTCTAAATCTTATGTTCTTTCCTCTACATTATAATGCTCAATTTTTTGAGCTGGCTCATGTGATGACTCACTGTGGCTCATTCTGGGCTATCTTTATGTTATCCTTGCTGTAGAGCACCATCCACTCATTTGTACCTGTTAGTCATCCTACGGAAAGTGGTTGTCCAATTAAAATGGAGCTGTTCTAGAAGTGGCAGCAATTGAAGCAATTAACTTCCCACAACATATTTCTGCAGCTTTATTCATTTGAGTAGCCATTATTTCAAAGCAGTACACTGCACACAGCTCTTAGATCTTACATGCTTCCTGGACTCTCTCCTCCACTCTGTCCTCTTTATCTATATCCAATTTCCACTCCTATCAGTTTTTCAAGGTATGTATTTTTCTGTGATCTTTTCCTTAAAAGCTATTTCTTGCTTCCTAATAGGCCCTGTTCTACTGTGAAAAAGGAAAGAGAACTGTGGGAAAGTAAAGCCATGGAGCTAAATGGGACCACAGACTCTGCTGGAAGCTCTGAAAATCTAGCCTATTACCCCATCACCTCACAACGAGCTCCAAAAGCTGCTGCTGATTTTCTGGGCATGGAAAGAGTTCCCAATCAATTGAAAAGTCTTTGCCTTAGGATTTCCTGAATACTGTTTCATTCTTTGACTTTTCACACAAATTTTGCAGCATCAGGTAAATGTTCTGAACAAGTGACATTGTCCAGATTGGGAAGAGGCAGAGTGGAATTCTATAACCCTTTTCGAGATACATAGGGAAGTTATGGATTAAGCTGAAATATTCTGGATTTTGTGTACCTTGCCAGATGAAACTCTACTTTCATCCTTCAGAGCTGAGCTGTGTTGTTTTGGGCCCAAGGATGATGGTTTTCAGGTGTTTCTTTCTTCATTCTGCTTTTTTAAAACACTGCATATCTTCAGCCAGAGGAGAAGTTGCTGATGTCTAAATAATGTGACCCACATTACTCAACCCTCGACCTCAGAGGCAGTTCACAGACACCTTGAGTAGGACTCAGCACTTCCAGACTCAACAAGGACAAATTTAACTTCCCAAGACATTATTGTAGATTTCATGGAGCGATGCATGAAAGGGTTATAATCAAGTACCACATGGCAAACTTTAATAGAAGCTCCTATTAAACATCTCAGTTCTCCCCCCCCAAAAGTTCCCCTTGGCAATCTCTTCTCCCTTTAATCTTTTCCTCACATAATCTCTAAATTTTCCCTGGTTCTAGATTTCACAGCATTGTCTCTTGTCCCTGCCCTCCCCCTCTACTTCCTGCAAAAAAATAATAAAAATTTTCTAATGCAGAACAATTTAGTGAACTCTCTTAATCTTGCACCCTCACATCCATCACTTTGTTCACCAAACAAAGAACTTTCTTTGGAATCAGTTGGATATTATAAATTGCAAGTAATTTTTCTCTGCCACAAATAATTTTTCTCTTGTCAAGTGTTGGTCCTCACTAATTATTAGGGAAATGCAACTCAAAACTGCAATATTACCTCACGCTCATAAGAATGGCTATCATCAAAAAGACAAGAAATAACAGATGCTGGCGAGGATGTGGAGAAAAGAGAACTTTTGTGCACTGTTGGTGGGAATATAGATTGGTACAGCCGTTAAGAAAAATAATAAGCGGGTGCCTCGGTGGCTCAGTCGGTTAAGCGGCTGCCTTTGGCCCAGGTCACGATCCCAGAGTCCTGGGATCGAGTTCCACATCGGGCTCCTTGCTCGGCAGGGAACCTGCTTCTCCCTCTCTCTCCCTCTGCTTGTGCTCTCTCCGTCAAATAAATAAAATCTTTAAAAAAAAAAAAATAAGCATGTTCCTCAAAAAAATTAAAAATTTGGGGAGGGGGAGGATGAGTGAAATAAGTGAAGGGGATTAAGAGGTACAAATTTCCAGTTATAAAATAAATAATATGGAGATGAAAAGCATAGTATAGGGAATATAGTCAATAATATTGTAATAATGTTTTATGGTGACAGATGGTAACTACACTTATCATGGTGAGCACAGCTTAATGTGTATGGAACTGTTAAGTCACTATGTTGTACACCTGAAATTAATATAACATGGTATGTCAACAATACTTCAATAATAAAAATTTTTCTTAAAAATTAAAAATGGAACCCTCAAATGACCCAGCAATTCTACTTCTGAGTATATATCCAAAGAAAATGAAATCAGTAACTCAAAGAATTATCTTCACTCCACACACCCCGCCATGTTCACTGCAACATTATTGATAATAGCCAAGATATGGAAAAAATCTAAGTGCCCATCAACAGATGAATGGTTAGAAAAAAAATTGTAGTATATATACACAATGGAATACTATTAAGCTATTTTTAAAAAAGAAGAAAATCTTGCAATAACATGGAGGAAACTTGAGGGCATTATGCTAGCTGAAATAAGTTAGAAAAAGACAAATACTGTATGATCTCACATATATGTGGAATACCCCGAGTTCCCTGTCTCTATGAATGGCTCCATTATCCACTCAGTTGCCTGAGCCAGAAAACTGAACAGCATCCTTGACACTCCCTCTTCCATACCCAGCACCCAACCCTTCAATCATCAGGCCCAGTGGAAACTAATTCCGCATTACCTCTGGCCACATCTCACTACACATCCCTGAACTTGGGAACCCCCATGTCTTAGAACACCCTAATAGCCTTCTCCTCTGGTTCCCCACTCTGTTCCTCTTCATTCCATTCTCCACCCTACAGCCAGAGTGGCTTTTTTAAAAACAGAAATCTGATTGTTTTACCCTGCTGTTTCCCATGGCTCTTAAGTTAAAATCTATACTCCTTAAGATAGCTTACAAGGTTTCTCTAATTTGCACTCTACACCCCAGAGTTAATACATTTTTTTTTCCAATTCTTGAAGAGAGCCATGGTCTCTCTCACTCACAGGCTTTTACATATTCAAGTCCCATTTCCTGAACACTCCTACTTCCTTACTTTTGCTTTGCTAACATTCAGAAGCTTTTCTTGACTCCCTCCCCCTCCCCCCACACACACCTAGTTATCATAATGCACACTAATTACTTATTGCCTGTCTTTCCACTAGACTACACAGTCCATGAGGCAGGTACATGCCTATTTTTACAGTTCTATTCCAGCACCTAGCACACTGCTTTGCATATAGGAGAAGTTCCACAGATATTTCTAGTATAATGAATAAAAAAATAAATATTGCTTTGCACTAGCAGCAATATCAGTATCGTAAGCCTACTTTATCTGCACGCAGTGTAAGCTAATTACTCAATCCAGAAAAAGTATTCTGTTTTCTTTTTATAAACCTTTCTTTAAGCAGTGGAACTCTTTTTTCAAATAAAATATGTGTTAGAGCCCAATTTATATAAAATGGACAAAAACAGAGCTGCTCATATTGAAACTGGGGGGGGCAAGCTCCATCTACTTAGCTCTCTTGATCCTGAGGGATTTCCAAGGAACCCATTAGGACACTCAGAACTTAGTTTGAGATCCAACCAATCCCACTGCAAAAAGGCGGAAACATTGTTATCACCTAAGACTTTGTTTTTTAAAATCTTCTGAGAAGTCTCCATTAATAGGAGGAGGTGCTTATCTAAAGAAATAAGGAACCTAACAAGAGACCCTCAAGTAACTCTATTTCACCTTTCCTGATAATGCTTTTCTAACCTGCAATGAAAGAGTAAAGTACTCTTTCAAAGATTTAGAGGCTCAAAGTACTTCAGGGCACAGACTGAACACATTTTACCATGAACCTTGACATCTGAGGGGTGGTTCAGAGTGAGTTAAAGCATAAGAGGATTTATCCTGATGCCGTCTTTGCTTTGGTTGGAGCCTGAAGTCAATGACATGAATAAAGTTCTAATCCTCATGCTGTTGTCCTTTTCCTTATGTTGCTGATACTCAGCACTGAAGTCTAGGATCTTTTCATTAGAATTTTTCTCTCATCAATACTGTTTTCTGCCAAAGGGAACAAACTTCCTCCAGACAGAACAGCGTTTAGAAAAGCACAAGAAAAACATTTGTCAATAGGAAATCACACAATGAAATGTCTCGTGGGCAGATGAGCCACAGTTTGAACGTGTTGAGAGGAAAGTCTAGTTGAGGCCCCCACGACACACTGGGTAAAGCTGTGGCACACCCTAATATCACAGGGCCACGAACACTTAACGTACCAGTGGAAGCCTTGGCCTTAAAACCAGCAAGAGAGAATTTCCTCTAGATATCTTGGGGGGAAAATGGGACCACTTCCATGCTTATAAATACTGTTTCTTTTGGCTGGAGGCAAAACTCGAAGTATGAATAAAATTCCGAATATTTTAATGAGTATATGATTGGGAAGCATATGATTGCAAAGCATGGAACAGCCTCTATTAGACAAAAGCATGATAAAAAATTTATTACTTTCACTGACTATAACATTAAGAAGGAATCAAGAAACAATCTATGTAATAGTGGTTAAGTTTAGGAGTTAGCGTCATTGGAAAGAGGCTACATCGAACTTTATGTTTAGCACATTGTTGGCAATAAACTCAACATAATTGGACTATAAGAATTTATTCTTGGCTGAGGCAGATGAGGCAAATAGATCATTTTCTTAATAGCACAGTCGAAGTGTAAGTACTTATGAGATGTTCAATTCAGTTCCTAGCTCAAGAGCTTACAATCCAGCTTTAGTCTCAGAAACAGGCAGGTAAATGAAGCACTGTAGAGAGTATGGTGGGCATAGCAATAGTGGTAAGGACAGCATAGGAGAGGAACACCTACCCTGGGAAGGGTCTCAGGGGAGGCTTCTACAGGAGGTGAGACCTGGGCTGAGTCTTGAAGGATAAGTAAGATAGAAGGGAGGGGAAAGGAGAAAGGACAGCAAGGATGGAAAGGGGGAGGAGTTCCAGATGAAGAAACCAGCATGCACACAGAAAAAGAAAGTGTTGTTTGTTTAGTAGTGTCTGTGGTTAGAACACAGAGTGTTTGTGGGGGTGGCAAGAGATTGGCTAGAAAAGTAGGCAGGGCGGGATGCCTCGGTGGCTCAGTCAGTTAAGTGCCTGCCTTCAGCTCAGGTCATGATCCCAGGGTCATGGGATCAAGCTCCCCATCGGGCTACTTGCTCAGTGGGGAGCCTGCTTCTCCCTCTGCCTGCTGCTCGCCCTGCTTGTGCTCTCTCTCTCTGAGAAATAAATAAATAAAAATCTTTAAAAAAAAAAAAGAAAGAAAGAAAAGTAGGTAGGGCCAAGGCCATGAAGGACAAGAAAGTAGCAAGCTAAGGAATATAAACATCAGTCTTTAAGGTTACAGGGAGCCATTAAGGTAAATAAGCAGAGAAATAACATGATAAGTGATTTGGAAAATAATTTATCAGTAGCAGCATGGGGTCAGAGCATAATTTTTAAAAAGTTAAAAACATGAGACTTACATTAATATAGAATGGACACTGGTCAAAGATTTTAACTCATTAAATAATAAGGGAACCAGTAATTTAGTTAAGCTGGTTCCAAGAGACTTGAGGAATGGGGGGTTTATAGAGGCCATCAGGAGAGAAATCAAAATTAGCTTTTTATTCTTTTAAGTCAAAGACTGATCTGGTTAGTGTTAGAGCAATAAAATCTTGGGATTACCTCCTCTATGGGACAGAACTGTTTGCATCTCTACCAGGAAAAATCTGCAAGTTAACATGTAACTGCAGAGTGTGAGCCCTTAATTTATAAATTCCAATAATAATAAAAACTACAATGTGGTACACTCCCCAATGAAATAATTACTGGGTAGACCTATTTTTTTACTTATTTAAAAAAAATTTTTTTTTAAGCAGTCTCCATGCCCACAACAGGGCCTGAACTCAGGACCCTGAGATCAACACCTGAGGCCAGAGTCGGATGCTTAACCCACTGAGTCACCCAGGTGCCCCCTACTGGGTAGACCAGTTAAACAAGACTTCACCATCACATTGAAAAGACCTACTGCACTGTCTTGAGTCTAGTCTAGAGAGTGTTAATATGAAGGGATAATCAGCCTATAAAGGGGATTTCCAGCATGGGGGCCTTGTTGCAAAAGACCAGACCGGAGATACAGACAAGAGAATTGTTTGCATACAGGTAGTAGAGTACACATGTACATTTTACTTATGCAAATCCAACTATATACCTTAGGGAAAACAAAAAGAATAAAGAAAATCAATAATTAAAACGACAGAAGGATTTTCCCACCATTCCTGTCATAAAGCATATGTCCCAAAACCAACATGATAAGAGAGGCAGAACTCTTAGCACGTTTCAGGTTCCCTGGACTGAACAGTCCCCTATACTGAGTGTTGGTATCTTATATACTATACCTGTTTTTTAAAGTAATCTCTACACCAGACATGGGGCTCAAACTCATGACCCTGAGATCAAGAGTCAGATGCTCTATGAACTGAGCCAGCCAGGTGTCCCTATAGCTTTTTTTTTTTTTTTTTTTTTACATTTATGGTCCTAAACCCAAGTTGAGTTCTTAGCTGAAACTCAATAACCTCTTCCAAAGCTGGAGGAAAAACTATCTGGACTTACGGGAGATGGTGCTGTACTGTGCTCATGCACTTTTCAAAGGATTTCAAAGGGTAAATTATATTATACTTGACTTTAGAATCTCCCTCTCCACCCCCTCCCCCAAACTCCCTGTTTCAAAACGTGACCCCACTATAGGTAAAGCCAAGCATTTCAACTATGTCACCCAAGCAAACTGGAAAAGGTGAAAGGATAGAGATTCTAGGACATAACCCCAGAGAACACTGACATCTAAGCAGGGCCCAGGGGACAGAAGTTCTTGAAGGAATCTGAGGAGAACTGGCCAGCAAGCTAAGGTGAAGGAAAATTAGAAGAGGATGAAAGTTAAAGAAGTAGTTTGAAGAAAGGAATGGTCTGTAACTTCAAATAACCACTGGGTAAGATAAAGGCAAAAAAAAAAAAAAGTCCATTTGATTTGGTGATAAGAAACCATTGGCCTGAGCACAGAGAGGTGGTAGGCGCAGAAGTCAGAATGTGGACAGTTAAAGGGTGAATAGAAGATAAGGAAGAAGAAACAGCAAGTATAGCTTCTCTCTTTTTTCCAAGAAGAGTGACCATAATGGAAGGAGACGATTTGAAGAGGGCCATTGCAGGCAATTGCTCAGGCTGTGTAATGGTCAATCCTAGGAGACCTTACTCACCATGTTCATTCTGTGAATGGTGCCAGGGACATGCAGTTCACAATAGGATATGGTGGCCTGGTTTTGGAAGGGACACTGGGTTGAGGAAGAGTTGTTTGTTTGTTCATTTGTTTAGTGTTAAAATTTTTTAACTTGTTTTATTGGGAGGAAAGAGTATTCAGAGAGGGGGAAGTTGGAGACAGGTGTGTGTGTGTGTGTGTGTGAAAGAGAGAGAGAGAAGGAAGGAGGGAGGATGATTGAGAACATGAGGTTTCTGATTAGGCAGGAGGGGGTTTAATCAGAACACACTGGAGTATTTATTTATTTATTTATTTTTTTTTTTTTTAAAGATTTTATTTATTTATTTGAGAGAGGATGAGAGGAGAGAGAGAGCACATGAGAGGGGGGAGGGTCAGAGGGAGAAGCAGACTCCCTGCTGAGCAGGGAGCCCGATGTGGGACTCGATCCCGGGACTCCAGGATCATGACCTGAGCCGAAGGCAGTCGCTTAACCAACTGAGCCACCCAGGCGCCCCACACTGGAGTATTTAATCACAGTGAATCACACACTACTTATGGTGAAATGGAAGGAAAGGGTAGGAAAAGATAATTTGATGGTGATAAAATTTGGGGGTTTATCAGGAAGTTGGAGTGTATGTGTGTATGTGTGAGGTAAGAGAAAAATTCACTTATTGTAAATGGGGGAAGGGAATAACTTTTAGCCAAAAGATGAGGAAAAGAGCTTGAAGTTTAGAATAGCTACTGAATATAATGAGAGAGCGGGAATTACTCAGGATCCCCCAAAATAAAGTGGTTTTGAGGGTCCGGCTGATATAGGAGATCAGGACTTTGTAGTGGAAATAATCCTTGACAGAGCTTAAAAACAAATCCTGATCTAGTAACAAGGACTAAATGATGGAACAATTCCATTTAAGCCTTTCTAGTGTGTGCGTGTGTGTGTGTGTGTGTGTGTGAGAGAGAGAGAGAGAGAGAGACAGGCAGGAGGGGGGCAGAGAGGGAGGGAGGGAAGAAGGGAGAAATGAGTGGGCTCTGTAATCTACTGAGAGGCAAAATAGTATAGAAAAAAATTAGTCATTCATTATGTCCATAAGCAGACTCTTTAACAGTCAACCATAAAAGTAAAAGAGGCAATGTTACATAGACATCAAGTACCCAGAGCTACCCCTAGGATGTGTGGGGCCACAGTCAAATATATATTTTTTTGCCAGGTCCCTCTCTATATAAAAACTTGATTTTAAAATTGCATTACAAAATTTATGGGCCAATCTAAGGAACAATGGTTTATAGATGAAGATTTAAAATAACTGACAGAAAAGATATAAAGTATTTGTGTATTGTCCAATCAGTGCAGATGAAGATTCCTTGTAGAGTCTGGACAACATCTCTTTATGTTCTTTCTCCTCAAATGAGTTGTTCCTGGTTAATTTAATATGTCCCACAGCAGAAAAAAGGTAGCAACATTGTTACTATTCACAATGCCATGGCTCTTTGGAACCTGCTAGTATTTAAACTATATGGATTTCTTACCTCTGGGGTTCCCTAGTACCATTTACTGTATTTAATACTGGTTACATAATTACTCATGAGGCTGCATCATCTATCATGTCACTTGTGAATACAGGCTGCTAGCCACTCTCTAAAAAGTTGTTTCTGTGCTTTGTTGATGATGATCACAAATGTGAGTCCAGAGTATGCAGAAAAATGTGAACAGTAATTTGTTTCTATAATTTGTTTACCAGCAGGAATTTTATAGTGAGAGCATAGAACATCTTCTGATCTTGTCTTCTCTTAAACTCATTAGGCTTTAATGACCACATGTGGCCCAGAGTCTGTGGTAGAAGTGGGGTGACAATGATGAGGGGAGGAGGGTATGCCACAGGGGATAGGACACCCACCACCCCCCCCCCCCCCGCTGCCCTTGGGTTCTGTATACTGGGTGGGAACACACATGGGTGAGAACCAGCGCAGGGCTGATACACACAGCATAAGCCCAAGTCAGTGGTGGACCATGGGTACCTCAAAGTCCCAACCTTGTCCTTAGTCCAACACGAGTGCGAAATCTCCCAAAACCAGCATGTCCGCACCAGTCTGGTGGCCCCACCATCCATGAAATGTTTTAGCTCTTCATTTAGTCTCCTTTAAGGTTTCTTTATAAAACTTTACACTTTTTTCCATAAAGGTTTTGTACTTATTTTGCTAGATTTATTTCAGGTACTTGATATTGTTGATATTGTTTAAGTGGCATATTTTTAATTTTATATTTTCAAATTATGTTGTTGCTAGTGGGTAAAAATGTAACTAACTTTTGTCTATTGATTTTGTAAGCAACAATTTGGCTAAAATTTCTCATTAATATTCATCATTTGTATATTTGTGGGATTTTGTATGTGGATGGTCATATATCATTTGTGAACAATGAGAGTTTTGTTCCTTTTAAGCCATGCATATACTTTCATTGCTTTTATATATATATATATTTAAGATTTTATTTATTTAATTGGCAGAGAGAGAGAGAGAGCACAAGCAGGGAGAGCAGCAGGAGAAGGAGAAGCAGGCTCCCCACTGAACAGGGAGCCCGATGTAAGGCTCAAAACCAGGACCCTGAGATCATGACTTGAGCTGAAGGCAGACACTTAACCAACTAAGCCACCCAGGTGTCCCTATTTATATTTATTTTTAAGTTTTTGGTGGAGAATGCGGGCAATGATACTTTCACTTCTTTTATTCTTGCTTTTTTGAGCTAGCTAGGTTCTCCAGTACAATGTTGAATAGAAGTAGTAATAGTAGTATTGTTTCTTTCCTAATCTTATAGGGAATATTTTCAATGTCTCCCCATTAAGTATCATGTTTGCTGTATATTGTGTAGATATCCTCTATCAGATTAAGAATTTCCTTCTATTCTTAGTTCAAGAATTGTTAATACCCAATATATGGAAATACCTAAGTATCCACGAATGGATGAATGGATAAAGAAAATGTGGTGTATATATATGCAATGGGATATTATTCGGTCATAAGAATGAAATCTTGCCATTTGCAACAACATGGATGGACCTTGAAGGCATTATGCTAAGTGAAATAAGTCAGACAGAGAAAGATAAATTCCTTATGATCTCACTTATACATGAAATCTGAAAATAAAAACAAAAACTAAGCTCATAGATCCAGAGAACAGATTGGTGGCCACCAGAAGCAGGGGGTGGAGAGTGGCAAATTGGGTGAAGAGAATCGAAAGGTACAAACTCCTAGTTATAAAATAAATAAGTCATGGGTGTAATATGCAACATGGTAACTATAGTTAATAATACTGTATTGCATATTTGAAAGTTGCTAAGATAGTTAAGCAAAAGTTCTCATCACAAGAAAAAATAAATTCTGTAACTATGTATTGTGGTGGATATTAAGCAGATTTACTCCGTGATCATTTTGCAATATATACAAATATCAAATCATTATATTACAAATATCTGAAATTAATATAACATTGTATGTCAATTATATGTCAATTTAAAAAAAGAATTGTTATCAAGACCATATGCTGAATTTTAAAATTTTTTGCACCTGTTGCAATGGTTATATGATTTTCTACCTCTAATATATTAATTTATTTCATTAATTGGTTATCTAATGTTAATTCAACTTTGCATTCCTGGAGTAAATCCACCGTGGTCATGATTTATTAATTTTCCATGTGCTTGAGAGTTTGATTTGCTAATATTTTGTCTAAATTTTTTGTACCAATGTTCATAAGTGAGATTGGCCTCAAGTATCAAAGTTATGCTAACTTCATAACATGAGCTAGGGCGCGTTTCCATTTTTTTGTCTTTGGAATAGTTTGTGAAAGATTGGAATTATTTGTTTCCTGAATATTTGTTAGAACTCACCAGTTAACCCATCTGGTCTTGAGGAACTATTACAGGTTGCAGGAGACTCTTAGTTGGACCTTGGGTAAGAAAAAGAACATTAATGGAAAAACTTGAGAAATTCAAATATAGTCTGAAGATTAGTTAGTACTATAGTATCAAGGTTTACATCTTAGTTTTGATTAATTGTATTATGATTATGTAAAATATTAACTATAGGGTAAGCTGGCTAAAAGGTATATAGGAATTCCTGGTACTATTTTTGGAAATTTTCAGTAAGTCTAAATTTATTTCAAAATAAAAAATGAATTAAAAATAGAAATACTATATGATGCAGTAATTTCACTGCTGGTATTTACCAAAATAAAATGGAAGCACTAATTCAAAAAGATATATGCATCCCTGTTTATTGCAACATTATTATAATATCCAAGGTATGAAAGAAACCCAAGTGTCCATTGATAAATGGATAAAGTTGTGATGAGATATATATATATATATCCCACAGAATATAATGGAATATTACACAGCTATAAAAAAAATGAGATGTGCCATTTGCCACAACATGGATGGACCTAGAGGGTATTACACTAAGTGAAGTAAGTCAGACTGAGAAAGACATATACCATATGATTTCCCTTATATGTGGAATCTAAAAAAACAAATGAATAAACAAACAAAAAGTAGAAACAGATCCATAAATACAGAGAACTGATGGTTGCCAGAGGCGAGGGGGATGGAGGATGAGCAAAATGGAGGAAGGGGAGTGAGAGGTTCCCAGTTATGGACTGAGTAGGTCCCAGGGGTAAAAGGTACAGCACAGAAAACATAGTCAATGGTATTGTAATAGTGTTGTATGGTGACAGATGGTAGCTACACTTGGTGAGCACAGCACATTCTATAGACTTCTTGAATCACTATATTATACCTGAAACTAATGTAACACTGTCAGCTATACTTCAATAAAAATAAAAAAATAAATAAAAAGTTTCTTTAAAGTTGGGGGTGAGGAGTTTGAATGAAAGGTAAATGCTGATAAGCATTGACGCTTTCTTTCCTCTTTTTGCATGACTGAAAATTATTACAATAAAAAAAATTAAAAAGGAAAACCGCAACAAAAAAATTGATCTGGTCTTGGGTTTTTACCTTGTAGGACAATTTTATATAAATGATTTATTTTCTTTAAAAAATTTTTTTGACTATTATTTTCTATTTCCTCTTGAAAAAGTTTTGGTAAGTTATATTTTTCTAAGAACTTACCCATTTCTCTAATTTTCTTTTTTTTTAAAGATTTTATATATTTATTTGAGAGAGAGAGAGATCACAAGCAGGGGGAGTGGCAGAGGGAGAGAAGCAGGCTTCCCGCCAAGGAGGGAGCCCGATGAGGGGCTCAATCCCAGGATCCCGGGACCATGACCCGAATGGAAGGCAGCCGCTCAACCGACTGAGCCACCCAGGCACCCCAATTTCTCTAAATTTTCAAATTCATAGCCTTAAAGTTGTTCATAATCCTTCTTTTTAACCATTTAATTGTCTGCCTCAACTGTAGTTATGATCTCTCTTTTGTTTTAATACTTATCTGTAAAAGGCTTTTCAAAGGAAGAATTTTGGGCCTTGTTAATCCTTTTTTGTATTTTTTTCTCTATTTCTTTGATTTCTGCTGTTAAATTTATCATTTCCACTTTTTTCCATTCTTTTATTTATTTCTTTACTTCATTATTGTTTTTCTAACTTCTTAGCTTATTGTTAGGTTTTCATCTTTCCTAATACATCTTAATTTCTAGTATTTTTGTCATCACACATTCTAAGTATTTTCTAATTTCTATAACTTCTTCTTTGACCCACAAGTTAGTTAGAAGAAGATATCTTAATTTTCCACATATAGGCCTTTTCTAGTTATCTTTCTGTTATTGATTTCTAATTTAATTGCATTATGGTCATAAACTGTGGTCAGTATGATTTCAATCTTTTAATAATTGTTGATATTTGCTTTATAACTCAGCATGTGGTCAATTTTCAAAAATACTGCATAGTGCTTGAAAAGGATGTGCATTCTGTAGTTGTTAGGTGCAATGTTCTAAATACTTATTCAATTAGAGCGAGCTTATTAATTGTGTTGTTCTTTTTTTTTTTTTTTAAGATTTTTTATTTATTTATTTGAGACAGAGAGAATAAGAGAGAGAGAGAGCGCACATGAGAGGGGGGAGGGTCAGAGGGAGAAGCAGGCTCCCTGCCGAGCAGGGAGCCCGATGCGGGACTCGATCCAGGGACTCCAGGATCATGACCTGAGCTGAAGGCAGTCGCTTAACCAACTGAGCCACCCAGGCGCCCCTAATTGTGTTGTTCTAATCTTCTACCTCCTCACTGAGTTTGTCAGCTTGATCTAAGTACTTACAAGTTTAGGGAACTTCTTATATCTTCCTGTAGAACTGAACCTTTTATCCTTAATGAAATGATTCTCTTTAAAGCCTTCTGTTTTAAGGACTATTTTGTCTGATATTAATATATCAACATCAACCTTTTTTGGTTAGTGTCTGTATGGTATCATTTTTTTCACACTCTCATTCTAATTTTTCTGAATCCTTATGTTTTAAATGTGACTTAAATAGAAGAATTTAGCTGAATTCTTTAGAACAGAATGGATATGTATACAATACATACACATACCATCTGTAAATTTTTGGCCTTATAAGTTGGGCAGGTAGTCTATTTTTATTATTTTTTAAAGATTTATTTATTTATTTGAGAGAGAGAGAGTAGGGTTGGGGGGGAACAGAAGGAGAGGGAGAGAGAGAATCTCAAACAGGCTCCACACCCAGTGCAGAGCCCCACACGGGGCTTGATCTCATGACCCTGAGATCATGACCTGAGCCGAAATCAAGAGTCAGACACTCAACCAACTGAGCCACCCAGGTGCCCCTATTTTTGCTTATTTTAATTCCTGATATATTTGAATTTATTTCTCCATCTTATTTTACACTTTTTATGTGTTTTGAACATTCAATATTTTTTTCTGTTCTCATCTCGTTTTTTGGTATGGATTACTTTTTTCTTTCTACTTTTTTCCTTTTTAGTTAAAAAGTTATACACCCTTCTGGTGGTTATGCTACAAATTTTAACTTGGATACTAAGTATCTTTACTGTTCTCCCAAACAATAAAAAATACAGAATACTTTAACTCTGATCATTCTCCTCCAAACTTATATGCTATAGATGGTTGTGTATTTCATTTCTAGCTATTTTTTAACTTCTTAAGAGATTATTCTTATTGTTGCCCTTTTTAGCTGAAATTTACAATTAACCACGTATTTAGCACTTTCCTTGATCCTCATTCCTTTAGTCATCTCTGACCTTCCATCTGTGCTCAGTTTCTTTCTGCCTTTAGAATTTCCTTTAGTGAGGGTCTGTTGGTGGCAAACTCTCAGTTTCTGTTTGCTTGTTTGAGGATGTCTGCTTTTTCCATTGTTCTTGAAAGATAATATGCAAATTTAGGTTGACAGTAATTTTCTTCCAGCACACTGAAGATTTTAACCTTTTTCTGGCTTCCATAGTTGTTAGGAAGTCTAACTGTTGTCCTGTTAAAAGTCATCTGGCTTTTTTTTCCCTCTGGCTGCTTTTAAATTTTTTCTCTTTGTTTACAGTATTCTGAAATTTTGCTAGAATGTGTCTAAGTATAAATTTCCTTGTACTTATCCTTATTAGGATTTGTTGGGCTTGTTGAATCTGTGATTTGTCATTTCTTGGAAAGTCTCAGTCATTATCCCTTCAATTACTGCTTTTATTCCTTCCATCATCTACCTCCTGCCTGGAATTCCACTTAAAGGATTGTTATATTTCCTGTATATATCTCCATGATTTATAACTTCTTTCATATTTTCCATCTCTTTGGACTACATTATGTAAAATTTTGTGGATCTCTCTTTCCTAATCCATTCTCCAGCTATGGTTAGGCTGGTATTAAATCCATCCATTGTGTTTTTTATTTCAAATATTGGGCAGACCTTGCTTTATTGCATGTTACTGTATTGACTTGGCAGATGCTGTGTTTCTTACACATTGAAGGTCTGTGGCAACCTTGCAGTGAGCAAATCTACTGGCACCATTTTTCCAACAGCATTTGTTCGCTTCGTGTGTCTGTGTCACATTTTGGTAATTCTCAGAATATTTCAAGCTTTTTTTATTATTATGGTGTTTGTTTTGGTGATCTGTGATCAGCGATATTTGATGTTACTTTGTAATCCTTTTGGGGCACCATGAACCACCAAGTGTGTTCTGACTGTTCTACTGAAGCCATTCCCCTGTCTCTCTCCCTCTCCTCAGGCCTCCCTATTCCCTGTGGCACCACAATATTGAAATTAGGCCAACTAATAACCTTACAATGGCTTCTAAGTGTTCAAGTGAAATAAAAGTCCTATGTCATCACAAGCTAGAAATGATTAAACTTAGTGAGGAAGACATGTCAGGGGCTGAGAAAGGCCAAAAGCTAGGCCTCTTGAGCCAGTTAGCCAAGTTGTGAATGTAAAGGAAAAATTCTTAAAGGGAATGAAAAGTACTACTCCAGCAACACACAAATGATAAGAAAGCAAAACGGCCTTATTGCTGATATGGAGAAAGTCTTAGTGGTCTGGATAATAGATCAAATCAGCCACAACATTCTCTTAAGCCAAAACCTAATCCAGAGGAAAGCCCTAACTCTCTTGGATTCTATGAAGGCTCTGAGAGGTGAGGAAGCTGCAGAAGAAAAGTTTGAAGCTAGCAGAGGGTGGTTCATGAGGTTTAAGAAGCCATCTCCATAACATAAAAGTGCAAGGTGAAGCAGCAAGCACTGATGTAGAAGCTGCAGTAAGTTATCCAGAAGATCTAGCTAAGATCATTAATGAAGGTGGCTACACTAAACAACAGATTTTCTATACAGATGAAACAGTCTTCTATTGGAAAAAGGTGCCATCTAGGACCTTCATAGCAAGAGAAGAGAATGCCTGGCTTCAAAGCTTCAAAGGACAGACAGATTCTTTTGTTAGGGGCTAGTGCAGCTGGTGACTTTAAGCTGAGGTAATGCTTATTGCCATCCTGCAAATCCTAGGACCCTTAAGAATTCTGCTAAACCTCCTCTACCTGTGGTAATAACACAGCCTGTATGACAGTATGTTTACAACATGGTTTACTGAATATTTTAAGTCCACTGATGGGACCTACTGCTCAGAAAAAAAGATTTTTTTCAAAATATTACTGCTCATTGACAATATACCTGGCCACCCAAGAACTCTAACTGAGGGGCTGGCTCAGTTGGTAGAGCATATGACTCTTAATCTCAGGGTCAGGAGTTCAAGCCCCACATTGGGTGAGGAGCCTACTAAAACAAAACAAAACAAAAAAACAAAACACAATAAACTCCAAATGAGATGTACAATGAGATGTACATGTTGTTTGCATGCCTGCTAATGCAACATCCATTCTGTAGCCCATACAGCAAGGAGTATTTTCAGCTTTCAAGTCTTATTACTGAAGAAATACATCCGTAGGGCTATAGCTGCTACAGATACTGATTTCTCTGACAGATCTGGGCAAAGCAAATTGAAACGTTCTGGAAAGCATTCACCGTTCTAGATGCCATTAAGAATATTCATGATTCACGGGAAGAGGTCAAAATATCTACATGAATAGGAGTTTGGAAGAAGTTGATTCCAACCCTCATGGATGACTTTGAGGGGTTCAAGACATCGTGGAGGAAGGAACTGCAGATGTGGTGAAAATAGCAAGAGAACTAGAACTAGAAGTGGAGCCTGATGATGGGACTGAATTGCTGCAAGCTCACGATAAAATCTGAACAGATCAGGATTTGTTTCTTATGGATGGCAAGGAAGTGGTTTCTTGAGTTGGAACAAACTCCTGGTGAAGATGCTGGGAAGACTGTTGAAATGACAATGAAGGATTTAGAACATTACATAAACTTAGTCAATAAAGCAGTGGCAGGGTATGAGCGGATGGACTCCAATTTTTAAAGTTCTAATGTGGGTAAAATGCTATCAAACGGTATTGCATGGTACAGAGAAATTGTTCATGAAAGGAAGAATCCATTGATGAGGCAAACTTCATTGTTGTCTTATTTTAAGAAATTGCCACAGTCACCCCAGCCTTCAGCAACCACCACCCTGAGCAGTCAGCAGCCATCAATATCAAGGCAAGACCCTCCACCAGCAAAAAGATTACAACTCATTCAGAAAGCTCAGATGATGGTTAGCATTTTTTAGCAATAAAGTATTTTTAAATTAAGGTATGTACTTTTTTTTAGACATAATGCTATTGCACACTTAATAGACTTCAGTGTAGTGTAAACATAACTTTTATATGCTCTGGGAAACCAAAAAATTCATTTGACTTGCTTTATTGCAATATTCACTTTATTGAGGTGGTCTAAAATCAAACCTACCATATCTCCGAGGTATGTCTATATTTTAAACTTCTAGAAGTTCTTTTGAGTCTTTTTCAAATCTGCTGGGTCATGTTTTATGTATATTTTCAATTCTTTCTCTTATTTCTTTAAATATATTTGACATAATTTATATTCCATGCCTCATAATTCCAATAGGTAATGTTTTGTAGTCTGGTTGTGTTTGTTGTTTCTGCTGGCCCCTGCTCATGGTATATTATTTCCTTTTATATTTTGTGATTTTGACCATGAGCACATACTTCTTTAGAATTTACTGATGGGAATTCTTTGAAGCCTTTTCTAGGAGATGGGTTCCTTTAGGACAGATTTGCACCTGTTTCTTCCAGGTGCCTAGAAACTACACATTAAGGTTTACTTTAAATTTAATTCTTGACTTCAATTTTTTTGGACTCCCAGGTATAGTGTGAATTTGGGCTACAAGCCTGTGTGAGTGCTGGCTGTTACAAATTCTCAGTTTTTTCTCTCCCTCCATTCACAGTCAACTCTCAAGGCAGGTAATTTTCCTTGCAATTTGCTGGGGAGTGTGGGGGGATGGAGCAGAAAGTTTCTTTGTAGTTCATCTTTACACAAAAGGTGTAGTCTTTTGGGGATCCAGATTTAAGCAAAGGGGTCTATGCCTTGACTTCTCACTTTGTGCACACTTTAACCTTTGTATTCGCTCATTTGGCAAATGCCCTCAAGGCAAAGGCCTCTCCAGGTTTTTGCTTACTTCCTGGGTCCCCACTTGCATTTAGTACTTGACTTCTAAGTATTTCTTACTTTGCTGTCAGCATAAAATGCATTTCAAAAGACTAAAAAATACTTTGTCAACTATTTTTAGTTGCCTTCAGTGAGAGGATTATTCAGGATATCTAGTCTGTTATATTGTAGAACAGGAATATTGGGAAGTCTGTCTCTATCTGAAGGTTAAGAGTTGATCTGCAAGATCCCTTCTTGGGTCCTCCTAGCTCCTTATCCTACATGCTCTCTCTCCCCGCTAGATGATTTTATTCTAGGTGCTTCTTGCCAATTATTACCTGAACTATACCTCTGTATTAGTTTCCTTTAACTGCCAAAACCAGTTTACCACAAAGCTGATGGTTTAAAACAACACACATTTATATTCTTACAGTTCTGGAGCAAAAGTCTGAAGTCAGTTTCACTGAGATAAAGCCAAGGAGTCAGCAGGGCTGACTTCTGGAGGCTGTAGCAGAGAAGTCCTTCCTTGCTTCTTCTAGCTTATGGAGGCTTCCTGTATTTGTTGGATTATAACTTCTTCCTTGCACTCCAACATTTTGCTTCTGTCATTGCTTCCTGTCCCCTCTTCCTGTAGTCACATCTCTCTCTGCCTCGCTCTTATAAAGATACTTGTGATTACATTTAAGGTCCACCTGGATCTCAAGATCCCTAACTTAATGGCATCTGCAAAGTCCCTTTTGCCATATAAGGTAACATTCACAGGTTCCAGAGATTAAAATCTAGATCTCTTTGGGGGCCATCATTCAGCCTCCCCCAATTTCCAATCCTAATCTCCAGACTCAAATCACCAGTTTCCTTCTCAACATCTCCTGCTGATTGTCTCCTAGGCACTTTAAACTCATTTTATCTAAAACTGAACTATATTCACCAGCTCAGTTAGTGACATCATCATCCTCCCTAGCATCCAATTTCGAAGTTGATATACACTGCTTCTCCTTCACTGTTTACATCCAATTGGTCACTGAGTTCCTGTCCAGTCTACTTCTAAAAGGTCTCTCAAAACCAGTCCTTTACTTTGTCCTAACGGCCACTTCCAGACCTTGTTATCTACTGTAATTGTGATCTCACTGAACTCCTTACTTCTGTTTTTCTCCCACCTAAAATTACTCTGTTGTCATGAATTATTTTTTAAAAAGATGTATTTATTTATTTAAGAGAGAGAAAGGAAGGGAGGGGCAGAGAGAGAGGGAGACGATCTCAAGCAGACTCCTCACTGAGCACAGAGCCTGACGTGGGGCTGCATCTCATGACCCCGAGACCATGACCTGAGCCGAAACTAAGAGCCGGATGGTTAACCCACTGAGCCACCCAGCTGCCCCATGGATTATCTTTCTAAAACTCAAATGACTACGCTACTCTCCTGTTAAAATCTCTTCAATGGTTCCATCTTTTTCTACTCATTTAAATCCAAAATCATTCAAGGCCCTTTGCAATCTGGCCACAGTGTATGATAACAGCCTCATTGTTGCCAGGCCCTACCAAGTACCATGTGTTCTCACCATTCAAACTATACCCTGTTTCTGAACAAGCCATGCTGCTCCTGCCTCAGGACCTTTACACATCCTCTTCCCTCTTCCTTGTGAAAGGATTCAAATCTATAATGGAACCAGAGAATATGATATGGAGAACCTCACTCATGCATCCTCAGGAAAATAAAACTTAAGGAATGAGAGACTGATTTCCCATAAATGCCTGATATATAGAAAACTGAAACTTATCCCTTGACCAATGAACATCCACCAAGAACCCCTCCCCACCTCAAGCCAATGACCTTGCTACTGGGACTCTAGCTAAACTCCCCCTTCTTTGCACTCCTTTCCCATAAATATAGCCTGCCTCAAACCCTCAATGGACTCGCCTGTAGATTGCTAGTGTCCCAAGTTGTCATTCCACTGTTATTCCTGAATATATTCAATTTTTGGTAATTTGAGCTTGCCTTAGTTTACCTCTTTTATATAAATTGACAGCCTGGGAAATCTTTCCTTATCACCAACCTAGAAGTCTTTCCAAACCCTCAAGAACCAGTTGGATTCTTAATTTTTCTGGCAAGTATTATAGGACTCTATCACACAGTTAGGATTAGGGCTCTGTTAGCACTTTAGATCCTGATTCAATGATTCACAATATTTATTGAGAACCATCATATATGTCAAGGACACTATGGAAAGCATTGGGTATAAACTGGTGAATAAGGTGTAAATAGATCTTTCTCTCACAGGACTCATAGTCTATAGGGGGATACAAGTGAATGAGTAAACAGGCAGTTATAACATCATGTAAGTGCTCTCATAGGAAAAGCATAAGATGATGTAGGATAAGACAGGAGGGGAAACATGTGCAGATATGGAGGATCATCAAGAGGTGACAGCTAATCTGAAACCAAGCCATGAGTAAGAATTAATGAGGGAAGGGGGTTGGAGAGAGAACGAATTCCATCATGAAGACAAGACACTGTGGTCTACATGTTTGCCGCCCCCCCCATTCATATGTTGAAATCCTAACCCCTACAGGTGATGGTATTAGTAGGCAAGGCCTTTGGGAAGTGATTCAGTGATTCAGGGCTCAGGGTAGAGCCCTCATGAACAGGATTGGTGCTTTTATAAGAGATCCCACAAAGTTCCCTAGTCTCTCCCACCATGTGAAAATACAAGGAGAAGTCTGTGACCCCGAAGAGGACCCTCACTAACCAAGCTGGCACAAAGACCTCAGACTTCCAGCCTCCAGAGCTGTGAGCAATAAATTTCTGCTGTTTAAACAAAACTGACACAAAAGTATCTAAACAGTTGTCGGAATGGAGGAACACCCCCGGGATGGAAGCGACATGCATGGGCAGACCAGATTTCTTTCCAGGGTGGTCACAGGTGCTTCTGCAGGTACATAGAGCCTGCTTTCTCGAGGACTTTGGGCGGTGCCGAGGGCCCTGCGGAGCACATGGGGGCCAGGGATGTCTCAGAACCGCCATGGAACTTAGAAACCCATCTCCTTGCCCTCGTGTTTAAGTCTATACAGAAACCTTCCTAGAGAGCCTTAAGAGGATTTTCTCTTTTTTTTTTTACACCATAAAGTGATTATTAAGTTTTCCTGTTTACTCTTTGGTTGGTTTTTTTTTTTTCCTTTTTTCTTTCTTAATTATTTCTTGGAAGACATTTACACTGATAACACCAGGCTGCTGTTAAGTCAGAACACTGGGACAGTATTTTTCCTCACAGGATACACATGAATGAAATGTCTTAAATTAAACAAGGTATACCCACTTGTACATCCTGTCCTAAATGTTTCTGGCTTTATGTGCATCTCCCCTACCCCATTTTATCTTACTTTTTAATTTAAGCCATTTCCAGAGAACTCTGCGTGAACCAATCGAGTCCGTCCCGTGCCTGCCGTTCCTGGGCTCCCAGCCCTTGCCGCAGTGAGGGTGCCCCGTACCAATATTTGGACAGAATCTAAATTCTTTATGTTTGGTAAGGTGTTATACTTTACATGTATTCAATAGAAATGTGTGTGTGTGTGTGTGTGTTGTGTTGTGTTTTTGTTTTGTAAAGGTGACGTTTTCTATTATATATATATATAATTATTTGACACAATAATATAATTATTATTAGATTAATAGATTAAATTAATATCAGATTTAGCAAATATTATAATATAATATATACATACATATATATATGTGTATGTATATATATATATATATATAATTATGTTGTTTACCAGCCACCCAGGGTGTGGTATTTCGTTACAGCAGCCCAAACAGACTAAGACACAGCATATATAAAAACCTAGATATAAAATAAAACATGGCACACCCACAGAACTGAAGAAAACGTCTGGAAGGCTGGAACGTAGACAATGGGGTCGGGAATGTCAAAAGATGAGGATGGGGTAGGCAGGAGTCACACAGGGCCCTGAGGGCCATATTCAGAAGTTGGGTCTTTATTCTAAGAGTAAAGGAGAGTCACCGAAGAATTTTAAGCATGCCAGTAACATAATCCAACGAATGTTTTAAAAGATCATTCTGGTTGCAGCAAGGGTAATGGATGTAAATAGGACAGGAATATCAATTAGGAGGTTATTGCAGAAAGCCAATTAAGAGCTCACAGACAGCTAAGCAAGGCAGTACTAGTGGGGATGAACAAAAATCAGATGGATTTGAAAAATGTATAGGAGGGGCGCCTGGGTGGCTCAGTCGTTAGGCGTCTGCCTTCGGCTCAGGTCATGATCCCAGGGTCCTAGGATCGAGCCCCGCATCGGGCTCCCTGCTCGGCGGGAAGCCTGCTTCTCCCTCTCCCACTCCCCCTGCTTGTGTTCCCTCTCTCGCTGTGTCTCTCTCTGTCAAATAAATAAATAAAATCTTAAAAAAAAAAAAAAAGAAAAATGTATAGGACATTATGAAGAAGACAGAGTCAAAGATGCTGTTCAGGTGACGGGTTTGGGCTGCTGAGAGGATGGTGGAGCCAGTCCCTGAGAAAGGGATATAGGAAGAGGGTGAGCCTCAGGGCGGGGGCGGTCAGTTCAGTTTTAGCACTCTGTGGAGCAATGGAGTAGAAACATAAATGTGTGTTTTCTTCCCAACAGAGGCTGAAAACATAGCAGTAGATGAAATCATCCAATGAGAAGAGAAAGGGGCCTATGAGGGAAACTTGAGGAACAGTAATGTTTCAGGCTCAGGCAGAAGAGACAAGGAGACTGACAAAGGGATGACCAGAGAGAACGGAGAAGAACCAAGAAGGCTTGCAGACATGGAAGCCCAGGGAAGAGAAAGATTCAAGAAAAAGGGAGTGCTCAGTAGTGTTAAATGCTATTGAGAAGTCAAAAAAAAGTACAGAGAAGTAGCCATCAGATTTAGCAAACAAAGGCCAGTGGTTACTTGGTGAGAAAACAACTCTAAAGCATGATGAGGCTTAAGCTAGGTTACACAGAGTTGAGTGTTCATGGGGAAGTGAGAATATGAAGAGAGTGAATATGGGGAACTCTTTTAGGAAGTTTGGTTTTAAGGGAGGAGGAGAAAGTCGAGGAGACAGCTGTTGAATGAGGTAGGGGTGAGAAACTTGAGCCTGTCCCAACTGTTTAAGCTCGTAAGAAACTAGGCAGAGAAAGAGGTTAAGGTAGGGGAGAATTAGGAACAATAAAGATAATGAATTTCTGAAAAAGAAAGCTAGGATGAATTCCAAGTAGATAGATTAGATTTGGTATTGTGGTTACTTGCCTATTTCAGAGATGATATAGATAGAGAACTCCAAAACATGGCCACACTCCTTTTGTGCTAAATTGTCTTAATTTAATAAATTTTAATTGAATTTAGCCATTGATAATACTTGATAACAAATATATATACATATATGCGCCCATCAACTAATTTACTGGATGCTGCCATGATATGAAGACTGGAGTCCCTCAGATGTTACATTGATATTTGTTTGACATCTGTGAAAAACCCACGTTTCTCAGGGAGAGAAAGGGAAGCATCGTTAAATTTCAGTCTAGCAACCTGGCATCATGTGACCACATCTGCCTTTTCTTAGGGGAAGTCAGCAAGTCATTTACTGCTTGGTGGCCTGTTCCTCATTTATAAACTGAGACTAATATAATAAGTATTTATGATACAAATTATTCCTGGATATTGGTCACAAGTTAAACTTCCTTACGTTAAACATTTATTATCTACAAGGTTATAAAGGAAGATAGTGTTCCTGAAGACCCATTTTATACTATAAAATACCAAAATCAATCATGAAAAGACAATTATAACAACGATTCTCTGAGTTTGTAAAGAAAAGGTCAAAGTTTTAAATGATCCTCTTGGAGGATTCTTCTTTATCCACTGGCTGAGGTCTCTTAAAATACAAATCCAAAAAAGTTCTAATGAAAGGTATTTTATTTCTCCGATAATTCTCCCTGAAGCAAGTAAATGCTTCAGTGCTCCGAAGACCTTCAAACTGTGATCAAAATTAGGGCCATCTGTCTAAAAACTATCACTGCAGATTCAGTGGGTAGAAATTTCTTTGAATGTTAACATTTTCCTTATTGTAGTGTTCTCTTCCTTTTTTTCTCCTCCTGCGTCTCATCCTCTTCCCATCTCTGCTCCTGATTTGATCATCATTACATACCCATAGCACAGCAGCTTTCATCTTTCGTAGACTTTGTAGGCAAATTATTTGATGCTACTCTACAGGTTCTTGCGGCTTCTCTGAATGTTTTGCCAACTATCCTCTGAAACTGATCCAATGAGCTTTTCCTCGCAGTAAAAACTTTGATGTCTTGATGTAGCTCTTTTTCAATCTGAATGAACAATACCTTTGCAAGAGCATTGGCTAATTGTATGTATATGGATTTGCTCCACCTACACCTGCATCCATAAAATCAAATGTTTTTCTACTTTACTTCTAAGCACCAATCAACATAAAAGCAGCTTCAGTTTTCTTGTTACCTGGGATGCGAGTCATAGGCAGTCGCATGGCGAGATCTGGCCCATACGAGTAGAGTAATTTTTATAATAATAAAGGTCATAGAAGCAAAGGCCTAAAGTGAAGCGGTTGTGAGACAGGAGCCATCTGTACCCTTCTATCGGTGTTGATTGTGAGGATTAAGAGCATAAAGTGCTTTAAAAACTACAAAGCCTCATACGAAACAGAGGAATTAATGTAATCCAAACCTGTGTCATATATACAAACACACACAAACCAAACAGCGCTCGTGCGTGGCTCATACAGGTCTGTGTAGTTAGAATTTGAACCTTTTCCATAAAAATCACAGGCTTCTCGCTGCGTTAAAAAAAAGCATCTTGGTCACCACGGAAGAGGAACACCAAGGGAACAATGTCCCTATGACTAGGAAAGGAGCTGCTCTTCCTCCAGGCTCCTCCCTTGGCTCCCTCCATCCCTGTACATCAACCACCACCGTCTATCTCTCCGGCCTTTTGCAGAGCTCACTGTCTGCAACTCCAGAACGACATCTCTCGCCCTGGACTTTTGGGGCTTGAAAGATTCTGACAGACACCCATGAAAGCACAAATAGCACTGTACCATTCAAATCTGAACCGGTCTTCTAGCTCAGTGACAGACGGTTAAAGAAAAAAGTGTGCCCCTCCCAAAAGCTTTTAAAGGATCAGTGTTCCCTTTGTTTAAATACAAAAGAAGGAAAGAAAAACTGAACTAACTTGCTATAAACAAAACAATTTGAAATTCTAGTCACATTCTGAAAAAAGTCAAGGGATCATTTTTCCACAGGAACCCCCTGTTAATGCCTCGTGTGACTTTCGGGAAGGCTTCAGGCAGCAGGATGCCTCAGAAATTCAATCTGGGTTTTGCTGTCCCACCTACTCCTGTAGTGCCGAAGTGCCAAACTGGGTCTAAGAAAGGAAGCCTCAGAGCAACTGCCAAGCCATTTCTCCCTTAAGGTTCCAAAAATTAACATAACAGGGGGGTGTTGGGTACATCCGTATGCATTAATTCAGTCATGTTTATTAAGACCCAACCACACCTGCATATACTGTCCCCTTCTCTTAGCCCCCCATGACTTGCTTCTAGTGTTTCTTACATCACCAGAACAACAGCTACAGTAACAACCACAGGAATTTTCATTAGAATAAACATGATCAGTAGCCCTTATAATCTTCCATGAAAGTTTAAATAAGAAAAAATAGAGAAACATGAAATATGTTTCCCTTGAGTCCTGCCACGATTCATTTCCATGCTTATTTCCGTCGTTAGTTACTTAAAAGACAGTTTATATATTTTTTTGGGTTCCCACCAAAGACTAAACTATAAGAAACAGACTTTTGGACCTGACTTTGGTATGATGCTTCCTAGTTTACAGAGCACCTTTGTATTCTTGATTTCCTTTCATCTACACAATAACTGTTGGGGAGGCATTATTGCAGATGAAGAAATCGAATCTCAGAGAATTCAACTGCCACAGTTAGGAAGTAACACTCAAAATGGACCATCTGAGGCTTTCCACCGCCCCATGTTTCCTTAGGTAGATGAATGCAAAGATAATAAGACTTAAGGAGTGCTAATATGTGAGAAGCTCAACTATAAAGAATATAGAAAGATTAAAAAGTGAGAGGATCAGAAAAAACACCTTAAAAAGACAATCCTGATTTTCTTATACACACACATCACTGTTTTAGAATTTTTTTTAATTATAATCTATTTTTCTTCTAACAGCTCTGATGCTATTAATACATTGAAAAAAAACTAAACAAAAACCATTTTAACTAATGTGTGTTTCTATTGATTTATTTGTGGTGGTGTTAACACTGGAGCTGCTTGTGGGCTATCTTCTCTCACATAATAATTATTATTTACTGATGGCAAAGCTCTGTGGATGCAACCAAAGTGTCAGTGACATAAAGAAAAGCCTGTTTAAATGATCTGCAGAGCAGGGCCACAGCTGTAACTTTGCCCGGGCAGAGCCCGTCAAGTAAATAGCATGATCTTTTCAAACACAGCCATATTATTTTCTTCCTGGCATTTGTAATTTGTTAAAATGCTCAGTGTACATGCCTTTCTTCCTAATAACAATGGCAAATGGCCAATCTCTGTACTTATCTCTTGCACACACACGACTTCTCTGTATATTTGATCTAGTTTCTCTATTTGAAGGAGATATGTGTACACACACACACACATACACACACACACAGACACGAATGTACCTAGCTGCAAATTTTAAACAGCATTCTGTGACTGGTATGATATAACCTATAACTCAGTGATGTAACACTCAAAAATGCCAAATAAAAGAATTTCATTGAGATGCTATAAAAGTAGCCTAAGATCAACTGCTGGATCTGCTTAGAAAACACACACACACACACACACTCACGCACATACACACACACACACACACACACACCCCATGATGCTTCAAAACTGCTGATATTTGATTTTGTAAGACATACTCCATCTGATATTTATAGGCTTAATCTTATTGCCAGAGCCCCAAGAGCGTCTGTCTGGGATCCCAGCCCTTGTCTACCAACTTATGTGTACCTTGGTAGATATGTGAATATCCAACAGCTTTCTAATTTAGAAATGATGGGTGGATTTTCAGTAACTTTTATTTTATTTATAACTCAGAGATTAGATACTAAAACAGGAGCCACCTAACATCTCTGCCAAAAAAAACTGATCTTTAATATAAATCCCTTTAGGCATGACTTTTTTCCACATAGAATTATACAATCTCAGGATTTGACAAAATCTTGAAGGTTACTGAAGCCAACCATTCTTCCCAGCCAATTCAGTGCATTGGTTAAGAGTTGCGGCTCTGGAAACAGATTGCCCAGGCCTGTCACATTTACCATCTACGGGATACCAGGCAAGCCTTCAGACTCTCCAAGCTTCTGTTTCATTTGTTAAATGGGAATAAAATAGAAGGTTCCTTCTTGGGTTGCCATAATTAAAAGAGATAGCACGTGGCTTGGTACATGCACACAGTGGGTGCTCAAGAAATGTGGGCTTTTTAGTTCCTATGACATGAGGGAATCCTACAGTTATCTTTCCACATGGCCACTCAGCCTTTGGTTGAAAACCTCCAGTGACAAAGAACTTTAGACCTCCTATGGCATACCTCTCCCAATTCTGAATCACTTGGACTCTTAAATGTTCTGCTAGAGGGCGCCTGGGTGGCTCAGTTGGTTAAGCATCTGCCTTTGGCTCAGGTTATAATCCCGAGGCCCTGAGATTGAGCCCCTCAATGGGCTCCCTGCTCAGAGGGGGGACTGCTTCTCCCTCTCCCTCTGCCATTTCCATCTCCCCCTGCCCCCACTTGTGCTCTCTGGCTCTATCTCTCTGTCAAATAAATAAATAAAATCTTAAAAAAAAAAAAAAAAAAAAGTAAAGTTTTGCCAGAGCTTTTATCTCTCTTCCTCTTGCCTCTAAGTGACCCTGATTATGCTTCCTTGGACCTTTCAGGGAAAAAAAATCTGTTCTACATAACAATTTTCCTTTAAGTAGCTCAAGACAAGGTAATTTGGCTCCTTTTTCCTCCCGTGAGTCTTTTCCCCCAGTTAAATATTCCCAAATCTTTTCCTCATGTGTCATGTTTTCAAAGTCCCCTCCTCATCACTACCATGATTATTCCCATATAAATCTCTTTTGGTTTACGTCCATACAATGTTCTTAAAAGGTGATAGACACAGCTAATGAAATAGCCCAGGTAAGGACTAAGTTAAAAGCATATGAAATTCTGATTCTGAATAGTGACAGCTTTATTTCTTCATTCCCAATCCTTATATCTTTTATTTCTTTTAATTGTCTTGTCTGGTTCAGTGCTGAATAAAATTGAGAGCAGGGGGCAGGCAGTAGTAAGTATCCTTGTCTTTTTTATTTTATTTAGTCTTTATTTATTTATAGTAAGCCCAACATGGGGCTTAAACTCACAACCCCAATATCAGAAATCACATGTTCTACCAACTGAGACAGCCAGGTGCCCCTGCCTTTTTGATTTTGAAAGGAAGGCTTGCATGAGCAAGCCCTACGATGTCAAGCACATTTTGGCAAACCTTGTGCTAAGGCCTACTGGTAATGGAGGTAGGACCACAGGAGGCATAGAAGTTTTCTGAAAAAGGTATAATGCCTGCAATGTTTGTATCAAACAACCTCAAAAAAACAAAACAAAACAAAACAAAACTGTTGAAGCTGTATTTTTTATACTTTGTTTCGCTATGAAAATTGTCTACCTTATCTTGAGGATGAGGATGTATTTTTGATTCAGATTCCTCAACAATTGTTGAAATATGAGCTAATAAAATAAACAATCTCAAGCACATCTAAATCAAACATCCACTGAGGTTTGATTCTCTTGACAGTGTTGTAGGACTATATAGCTTTCCTGGTCCTGGACCCTAAGCTTTAGTAACAAAGCCTAATATTCCAATAGTTTTTTGGCAGCCAAAGCACACTGATGCTAGCAGCCTCAAGGCTCCCCCAACCAGAAATTATGTAATTAGTATTCAGAACCCAAGAGCTGGTCTGTAGTCTATTCAATTAAATATCATATGATAGAAGATGTAGGTAAATAGTTATATAATTGGAGGATATCATTGTAAGTAGAACATGAGAAGCAAAAACTATAAAGTGATTAACAGATTTAACTTAAAAATTAAAATCTTCTTTGTGTCAAAAAAATAAAGTTCATAAACAAAATACAGATGACAGACTTGGAAGAAATATTTGCAACGTATTTCAAAAAAAAGTTAACGTATTTAATATATAAAAGCTCTTAAGAAACATTAAGATACATACTGTAATTGAAAAATGCACAAAAGACATGAACATAAATGTCCCAAAACAATAAATACAGATGGTCAATATAGATATGAAAAAATGTTCAGCTTTACTAGTATTCAAAGAAAATAAAAATAAAGCAAGACTCTAATTTGTGCTTATAAAATTGGCAGGAACTTTGAAAATCATAATATCCAATGGTGAAGCAACAGGGAAATAAGCCAAGATTCTTATACACTACTAGGAGCCTATCAGAAAGAAATAACTATAACATTTTTCCAAAAATAATGCCATAAGAATATTTCTAGTAATCTTAAAGACAAGAAGTGGGGTGGTGGGGCAAGCATTCTAATTGCCTAAGGATAGCATATTGATTAAATAATAATGGTATACTCATCCAATTGAGAGAATAATATTTAATTATTTGGAAAAATGTTTATAATTTTAAGCAAAATTTTAGCAAACAGTATTAGAGCATTATCCTGAGAGGAGATTGGGTAAATAAATGATGGTGTTTTAAAACAATATTGTAAAATAATATTTAGTCACTTGGAAATGATTATGATTTCTAAGTGACAATGTTTAAAAAATAGTATTAAACTATTACCCTAATTATAATTTTCACAAAAAAATAGACTGTAAAAAAGAGAATCATTTTCTCAGTATTTGGCAATAAGCATGTATTATTTTTGTAATAAAAAATGTTTTTTTAATGTTATCTTGTTAGACTTAGCCATTGTTCCAGGTTGTAGGATCCTGCTAAACAATGTAGTTTTCCTCAGTGAATTTATAAGCATGCTTTCAACAAAGGTGGTGATAAAAATGTTAAATAGAAGAAGGTCAAGGGAAGAACTTTATATTAAAAACAAAAGCAAAAGTAGAAATAAAAATAAGAACAAAAAACAACCTCCCTAAGGCTGGAGCAATTCATTAATTAGTATCCTTTGGGTATGCTCACTTCATAAGTTTCTAATTCACTGATTTACACTCACATTTAGTGAAAATCTCTCAGTCTCGTCCAAAGGTATTACACGTCTTCATGAAATACTTTGCTGAGCTCAGATACACATTCAGCCACATTCCCTGATACATTTGTCTCTTGATTAAAAGAAAGACAAACTCATTTAGGTCACCTTAAGAAATGAAGTTTGTTATAATATTACATGTCCAGTACATAGAACTAAATAGATCCCAGGAACCAAAGCAGTTCTGGCAAAAATATGCCCTTTCCATCTGTCTTTTGCTTCTGTACAGGATTTGCTTTGCTCTCCTTTTGAAACTGATTAACCAATCCCTTCAACATTGTCCCACTCCAAATCACAGAGATAATCTGATTAGCCACCACTGTGCAAAGAATAGCCCAACTCTGTTTCCCTGAGCAGGAGGCTGTGGGTGAGTCATTTTCATCTAGAAGGAAAGGCTGGGTAGGATAGGCACTGTGACTAATGTGTCTGATATTACCACTTTGCTAGTTCCGGCAAAAAAGAAAGTGAGGTTCGAATGACATGATTTGTTCATATTAAACACATTCTGCCTAATAATCACTAACTTTGCTTTAAAATGTACTCACTGACCAAAGCATAGGGAGAGGAAAAAAAGAAAGCATATTTTAAAAGCACGAGGGATATATGGAATGCAGTGAAAAAGTCTAATTTTAGATATGGAAGAAAGAAAGAGAAAATGGGAAGAAGTAATATCTGAATAAATAATGGCCAAGAATTTTCTAAAAATCCAATATATATCAGCCACAAGACGTGCTATGAACCTCAAGAGATATGAACTTTAAAAAATTACAAATTCATGGGGCGCCTGGGTGGCTCAGTCATTAAGTGTCTGCCTTCGGCTCAGGTCATGATCCCAGGGTCCTGGGATGGAGCCCCGCATCGGGCTCCCTGCTCTGCGGGAAGCCTGCTTCTCCCTCTCCCACTCCCCCTGCTTGTATTCCCTCTCTCGCTGTGTCTTTCTCTGTCAAATAAATAAATAAAATCTTTAAAAAAAAAAAAATTACAAATTCACATCTAGATACATCAAACACTGAAAACCAAAGACAAAGTAAAATCTTCAAAGTAGTCAGAGAAAAAAGATACAATACCTTCAAAGGAATAAGAATGAGACTGACAGTTGGCTTCTCATGAGAAACAATTGAATGGTACGTCATCTTTAAAGATTCTACCAACCGAGAATTCTATACCCAGTGAAATATTCTTCAAAAATGAAAGCAAAATAGACATTCCAGACCAACAAAATCTGATAGGATTTATTACTAGTAAACTGATACTGAAAGCAAAAGGGAATATAATCCCAGAGAGAAGCACAGAAGTTCAAGAAAGAAGAGCAATAGAATAAAAACCTACATAAATCTAAATGAACATTAACTACATAAAACAATAATAATAATAACATATTATGGGATTTCAACTTTTGTAGAATTAAAATATGTGACAATAATAACACAAAAGGCAGGACAGGGGCAAATATAGTGCTCTAAAGTCCTTACATTGTCTGGAAAGTGGTAAAGTATTCATGTGTTTTAGATTCAAGGATGCTTTTTTCTTCAGGATAACTACAAGAGGAATAATAAAGAATGCATATCTAACAAGCTAATAGGAGGAGGCATAAAATAATTTAAAATAAATCTAAAGAAACCAAGAAAGGAGAGGAAAGGGAGCAGAGAAAAGTGGGAAAAATAGAAAACAAATAAAATGATTGATTTAAACCCAGATATTTTAACAATTATTTAAAATGTAAATGGACTAAAATATTCAATCAAAAGACAAAGATTATCAGACTGGATTGAAAAAAATCCTATATACTGCTTACAAGAGATATATCTTGTTGGAAGTAAAAAGATGAAAGAGGGGATGCCTGGGTGGCTCAGTTGGCTAAGTGTCTGTCCTGGGATCAAGTCCCGCATCAGGCTCCTTGATCAGTGGGGAGCCTGCTTCCCCACCTCTGCCTGCTTCTCCCTCTGCCTGCCGCTCTCCCTGTTTGTGTGCCCCCCTACTTGTGTGTGCGCTGTCTCTCTCTGACAAATAAATAAATAAAATCTTTTTTAAAAAAAAGATGGAAGAGGTTGGAAGTAAAAAGATGGAAAAAAAATATACCATCAAACATTTACCAAGAAACCTAAAAGAGCACACTGTAAAGCAAAAGAATTTCTGGAGTTAAAGAAAGACATTTTATACTGATAAAAGGTCAATTCACCAGGAAGGAATAACAGTTCTAAACTTCCAAGTTCCTAAAACATCATTTCAAAATATCATAAAGTACATTGGCAGAACTAAAAGGAGAAATGGACAAATTCACAATCAGAATGGAAGATTTTTAACATAACTTTCTCAGTGATTGACAGAACAAACAGACAGAATATCAGGTTTTGTTTAATAAACATGTTTAATAAACACGACCTAATTGAACTGACATAGAATGCTTCTATTAGTCAGGGTTCCCCAGAGAAAAAGAACCAAAAAAAGACATAGGAATAGAGATATATATGGAGATTCATTATAGGAATTGGCTCACTCAGAATTATGGAGGCAGAGAAGTCCCACAATCTGCCATTTGTAAGATGGAGAACCAGGAAAACCAGTGGTATAATTCAGTCTGAGTCTGAAGTAATTCAGGGGAGCCAATGTAAATTTAAGTCCAAGGTCAAAGGCCTGAGAACTATAGGGCCACTGATATAAGTTCCAGAGTCCAAAGACCTGATGTTTGAGGACAGGAAAAGATGGAGAAAAGTCACCTTTCTGTCCCCCTTTTTGTTTCATTCAGCCCTAAAAGATTGGTGAAGGTAGATCTCTTCACTCAGTCTACTGAATCAAGTACTAATCTCTTCCAGAAACACCCTCACAGACACGCCTAAAGATAATTTTTTACCAGCCCCCCAGGCATCCCTTAGGACAGTGAAGTTGACACATAAAGTTAATTAAACATCATAACACTGCATCCAACAACTGAAGGAAATACATTCTTTTCAAGTGTACCTGGACATCTCTCAACATTGAGCATATGCTGGGCCATAAAGCAAGTCTCAACAAATATCAAAGGATTGGAATAAGTAAACTGAGTATGTTTTCTGACCATAATGGAATTAAGCTAGAAATCAATTATAAAAAGATAATTAGAAGTTTCCTAATATTTGGAATAAAAACAATATACTTCCAAATAACCCATCCAGAGATCCAGATGGAAATTAGAAAATGTTTTCAACAAAATTATAACAAAAATACTACATATCAAAATTTGTAGAGTGTAGTAAAAGGAAAACCTATAACTTCTAATGCATATTTTAAAAATTTGAAAGTCTGGGGCACCTGGGTAGCTTAGTCAGTTAAGTGTCCAACTCTTGACTTCAGCTCAGGTCATGATTTCAGGGTCATGAGATCGAGCCCTGCATAGGGCTCCACAGTTAGTGTGGAGTTGGCTTGAGATTCTCTTCCTCTCCCTCTCTCTCTGCCCCCCCCACTTGTGCTCATGCTCTCTCTCTCTCCTTCAAATAAATAAATCTAAAAAAAAAATAAGAAAGTCTGAAAAACAATGATTTATATATCCCTCTAAAAAATCATATCCAAAGAAAAAAAACAAAATTACAGAAAGTAGAAATAAGGAAATAATAAATAGAAAACACATATACAACAGAGAAAACCAATGTGGCAAATATTGGTTCTTTGAAAAGACAAATGCAATTCTAAACCTCTGCCAGAACTGATGAAGAAAAAAAAACAAGGTACGAAAAACAAAAACAAAAACAAAACAGTATCAAGAAGAACAGGAGAGACATTGACATAGATCCTACCAGCATTAAGAATATATACCTTACACCTATCAGAATAGCTATTATCAAAAAGACAAGAAATAACAAGTGTTGGCAAGGATATGAAGAAAAGGGAACCCTTGTGCACTGTTTGTGGGAATGTAAACTGAAAACCAATATGGAGGTACCTCAAAACATCAAAAATAGAACTATCATATGATCCAGCAATTCCACTTCTGGGTATTTATCTGAAGAAAACAAAAACACTAAGTTGAAAAGATACATGCACCCTCATGTTCCTTGCAGCATTATTTACAATAGCCAAGACATGAAAGCAATCTACATGTTCACTGATGGATGAATGGATAAAGAAAATGTGGTAGATAGATAGAGAGATAGATATAATAGAATATTATTTCACCATAAAAAAGAAATCTTGGCATTTGCAACAATAAGAATGGACTTTGAGGGCATTGTATTAAGTAAAGTTAAGTCAGACAGAAAAAGATAAATACCTTATGATCTCACTTGTATGTGGAATGTAAACAAATAAATAAACCCAAGCTCATGGATATAAAGAACAGATTGGTGGTTGCCTGAGGCAGGGGTGGGGAGTGGGCAATATGGGTAAAGGGGGTCAAAAGGTACAAATTTCCAGTTATAAAATGAATCAATCACAAAGATGTACAGCACAGTGACTATAGTTAATAATACTGTATTGCATATTTGAAAGGAGCTAGGAGAGTAGATCTTGAAAGTTTTCATCACAAAGAATAAATTATAGCTATGCATGATGATGAATGTTAACTTATTAACTGGACTTATTGTGGTGACCGATTTGCAATATATATATAAGTACTGAATAATTTACATTGTACACCTGAAACTAATATAATATCAAATATAGCTCAATTTTAAAAAGGAATATAGGGCGCCTGGGTGGCTCAGTAGATTAAGTATCCACCTCTTGATTTCAGCTCAGGTCATGATCTCAGGGTCCTGGGATGGAACCCCCTTCCCATTCAATGGGGAGTCTGCTTGTCTCCCTCTCCCTTTGCCCCTCCCCACTGCTGGTGTTCTCTCTCTCTCTTTCTAGAATAAATCTTTTTAAAAATTTAAAAAGAATAGAGTAAGAGGAAATTAGAAACAACTACATGCCAATGAAATGAACAAATTCCTAGAAATATACAATTTACCAGAGTGAAAAAAGAGGAAATAAAATCTGAGTAGTTTTATACCTATAAGCAAAAATTAAATTCATAATTTTAAACTTTCCCACCAATAAAACTCCAGGCATAGAAGTCTTCTCTAGTGAATTCTTCCAAACACACAGGAAAAACATAGACCTTATACAAAATCTTCCAGAGAACAGAAAAACAATATTTCCAACTATTTTATGAGATCAGCAAAACTGTGATGCCAAAAGTTAGCAAGAACATCACAAGACAGGAAAATTACTCTCTCTCATGAACATAGATGTGAAAGTCCTAGATAGAGTATTAGCAATTAAGTCTAGCAGCACTCTTTCTAATAGCCCCAAACTGGGAAAAAGCCAAATGTCCATCACCATTTGTGTAAATAAAATTCATGGTATATTAAAACAGCAAAATATTATGCAGCAGTGAAAATGAATAGTTTTTATTTACTTCTATACACAACATGGATGCACCTCATAAATGTAATGTTAAGTGAAAGAAGAAAACACAAAAGATATATGATGTAGAACTTCATTTACGTAAAAATAAAATCAGGCAAAATTAACCTACAGATACAGAAGTCAAGACAACAGAGATGTTAGGAGGAGGAGGGAGATAATTACTAAGAGGTGACTTAAGGGGGGTTTCTGGGGTGTTGGCAGTGCTCTATTTCCTGATCTGGGTGCTGGTTTCACAGGTAGGTTCACTTTGTCAAACTCTACACTTAAACAATTTTTTACGTTTCTGTGTATGTTACATTTCAACTAAAAGAAAAAATAAGGGGCGCCTGGGTGGTGCAGTCAGCTGGGCATCCCACTCTTGATTTCTGCTCAGGTCTGATCTCGGGGTCATGGGATCGAGCCCCTTGTGGGGTTCCACACTCAGCTCGGAGTCTGCATGGGTATCTCTCTCTGTCTCCCTCTGCCCCTCCCCCCACACTCTCTCTCTGAAATAAATAAATCTTTAAAAAAAAAGAAAAAGAAAAAGAAAACCATTCTAGTTTCTTAACTTGAATTGGTATCAATCTCACCAGTCTGTGTTATTCCAGAATCGACCATCATACTCTCATAAAAATTATAGCGCTATTTTATTTTGTAACTATTTCTTTAAGGACTCTCAGTTCTTTGGGGTATAAATATGAAATGGCTTTATTTTTCCAATAATCCCTCCCCACTAATTGTGCTATGGCCCTGCCATTTTCTTGCTGGGTGTCAACTCTCTTAATATCACACTTTGGCTTCATTCCATATATCAGCCTCTTCAAGTTATTAGGATCATCTCATTCTGGAAAGTAAGGTTCAGTTCTGTTCATTTTCAATTAAGCTTCAAACCGAATTAAAAACTATTTTCTTCCCTTCCCTCCAGAGAAAGGCAGACAAGTTTGTTGTTAGTGGCTTGGAGTATATGTGTGTGGGGGGAGTGACTTTGAGGGCAGGAGTGCTCAAATCTTTATGCCCTTCCCTCTCCTTTCTAGTGTTTCCCTTGTGATGTGAGGGCAAGAGTAGGAACAGGGAAGTAGATCTTTTATATGGCTCCTATATAGGAAGAGTGTAATTCCCTCTCTATAGGATGCTGCTGCTTCCCTAGTGAACCCTGTCAGACTTCCGATGTCTCTATACTGGAGAGTATCCATCATTGGCAAGGGTCCCTGGGGTGCTTCCCTGCTGTCCAGTTCCTTGAGGCATATCTTACACCTACTTGACCTCTTCCACAAGGGGCCCTGTCTTAGAGACAGGCAATGTGGGCTACTGCCACGTCCCTTCCCTCCTCTAGGCCCCTCTCTTTGTCCCAGAACATGAAGCTCTGTGGTCCAGGAGAGGTAAGAAGTGAGACAGTCACCAGTCTCTAACCTAGTAAAGTGGGAAGGTTGAGCATCTCTAAACTTTAAAAGCAATCCTCTTGAGGGCTTTTCTCTAGACTTTGAGAGAAAGAAGTAACTCCATCGCTTCCCTTACAGTGAGAATGGGGTGAAGGGAGGGAATAGAGTATTCTTACAAATATTCTACTTCACAAAAGGCTTCTCTACTCACTCTTATACTTCAGGGAGTAGGGGTGGGGTGGTTTGGGGAATGTTTGATGGTAGGGCTGTTTCACTGTACTAACATTTCTTAGTAGGCTGGCCTAACCATAGGAGGTCCCTGAATTTAGAATATGTGAACTCACCACCTTCTGTGCACAGCTCTGGGACTTAGCCAGGCCCAGGGAATATTTCTGTTGACATCCTATTACACTTGTCTCCAACCACCTGGAACTTCTGTTAATCATCACAGCATGTGTTGGGAAAAAAAAAAAAAAAGAACAACAATTCTGTATTAACTAAAAATACAGCAGGAAAGGGAATGGGATACAGGAATAATTACAATGATTTTCTATTTTACAAAGCAAATTTACCTTCAAGAAAATTTGGAGAGTTGTGTTATTCATCTACATAAATACAATAATTCAAATTTATTTGAAATCTTTACCTATGTGTACACTTTTTGTTCTAATACTCAATTGTCCACTTACAGGCTCTTTTGTTTTCTGGGTTTTTTTATTTTTTTTAAGATTTTATTTATTTATTTGAGAGAGAATGAGAGAGAGAGAGAGCATGAGAGGGGGGAGGGTCAGAGGGAGAAGCAGACTCCCTGCTGAGCAGGGAGCCCAATGCAGGATTCGATCCTGGGACTCCAGGATCACAATGTGGAACTCGATCCCGGGACTCCAGGATCATGACCTGAGCCAAAGGCAGTCGCCCAACCAACTGAGCCACGCAGGAACCCAGGATTTCTACTCTTACAACCTTGATGTGTTTGGGGGTCAAAATTGAACATGACTAAGCAATGTGTAGCATGCTCTTACAGACAAGAGTACACTATGTTAAAAGCACAGAATCACAATTTATAACAAGCAAGATGTTACAATGTATCAATATTTAGTGCAGGGGGTAATATTGTATTATAGTCAACAAAAGGTAAAGATTAATTTTCTTCTATAAAGAGAAACATGATGTACATTTCACACAATGTAATATAAAAATATTATTAGTACAGTAATACTATCATTACTAAAAATGAAATTTATTACTTATTCAATAAAATGGCCACTTGCTTCTAATCAGTATCACAATTCACTTGACAGATCTGACGTTTCCTGAAGGAGGCTTTGCTTTGCTGATCTTCCCAAGCTTGTCATTCCCATCTCCCACATAGTTTGATGCATGGAACAGCTGTTTGCCATAGCAGATGAGCAGTGTGTTTGTCTAACACAAAGAAATGCCACAGAACCAAAAAACTGTAATATACACAGCATCTTAAAAGGGAAAGAATTTTCTAATAAAAATGTTCAATGGGGATGCCTTCAAAGACAAAATATTAGGGGGGCCTGGGTGGCTCATTCATTAAGCATCTGCGTTCGGCTCAGGTCATGATCCCAGGGTCCTGGGATTGAGCCCCTCGTAGGGCTCCCTGCTCAGCAGGAAGCCTGCTTCTCCCTCTCCCACTCCGCCTGCTTGTGTTCCTTCTCTCGCTGTGTCTGTCTGTCAAATAAATAAATAAAATCTTAAAAAAAAAGAAGACAAAATATTAAAGTCAGCCTTCAAGTATCATTTAATATGGTAAGAAAAAATCTTTTCATGAGATTTGACTTTCTATGTAATTCATAGCCTGATTCTTTCTTATAAACTTTTAAAAAATATTATGAATAGAATATACTGTACTTGAAATTCAAAAAGCTTTCGATTATCCATTAACAATTTCAAGATTATAAGATTACATTTCAGGTAATTTAGAGTAAGATTTTTTTAAATGTGGATGCTGATGTAGAATCATATCGGAAGATGTTATACCCAAATATATATTTTTTGGATTTATATAAATTCTTAGAAATGTCTCACAGATCATTTTAAAGCAATAAATTGAATAACATGTTCAATGTACAATATTGTTTCTGAAGTCTTTACTAGCATCAAAAGGTAAGACTTTATATCTTTATTATGCCAAGGAGTGATTTAAATAACTCCTCAAATCAGTTTCCTGTCACATGAGATAATACATTATTACCAGACAACTTTGCCTCTTGTCAAAGAGAGAGAAACTATTCCACTAGGCTCAAAATTTTTGTGAAAATAAATAGTTAGGAAAGTAAACCATACATGTAATTAAACCCCAGTGAAAAACATTAAGCAATTATTAGAGAAGAAGCTATTACTCTGACCATCAACATTCATATAAAAAGTAAACAGTTTAACTTTATAGGGTTATTTATTAATCTTTCTGGGAATGATTCCCATGATTTTAAGAATGAAGACTCCATACTTCTCTTTAGATTGAGTAATATATCTAGGATATGGTAAACACAAATTATATTAGTCTGTTGATTCCATGAAGGTGAATTCCCTTCTTTGTTCTTCAGTATTTCACTAATGTGATTGCCTATAAATATTGTGAGCATGAAGTAACAAAATAATATTTGGAAGGTTTTCTCAGCCCTTTGGACATTTGTGACATCAATGACAGGATTTTTTTTAAACCACAATTTTTCCTCTTAAAACTCTTCTCTGATATATTTTTGTGCCATCATTGCCTCTTCCTTTCAGTTTATTTTAATAAGATTTATTTCGAACTATGAAATGTATGCTTATTATGGGAAATTTAAATAATAAATAAAATTTAAAGGGAAAATACCCATAAATCTATCAATTTTTTCCTCCACGATTTTGATGAAATAATTGCAATCTGAACAAGGTGTTCCACATCCTTTTTCAATGCTAGGTAAAGTCTTTAAGAGAATTCACTCAGGTTTTTGATAAATTCGGTTAACACACATGTACTGTTTTGTGGTTCATCACATCCACGGTCTTTACTAGGAAAGCAATGGAGATATTGCCTAGCAGGTACAGTCGAATTCAGCAAATCAAATGATGGCATGATTTCACTCCACTGTAGGGGATTCCTCTTTGCAAACATCGTTTTAATAGATGTGTCAATGATAGCTATCACTAATAGAAAGCCTTTTCTATTGATACAATCTTCACATCAACCATAACAGTAAGTTACCATTATTCTCACTTTATAAAACAAAAGTCTGAAATCCATTGCACAGCTCTCAGGTGGTAAAGTGAGAATTTTAGATGATTTGAACCTGCTCTCTCTGCTTCCAGGGGTATTTTTTTCCACTATAGCCCAAAACCTCACCATGAATATCATATTCTGCTTAACTAGGCCTGTGGTTGGGCACTTCAGATGTTCCCTCTCCTTCTTTTTTTTGTTTGTTTTAACTAATATTGATAATGTTGGAAGTAATATCTTGGTATATAAAACTTTATTATAGTGTTTATGATTATATCCCCAAAACAGAGCCTTAATTTTGGATTATTGTGTTAAAGGCAGAAATATTTTTAAGACAATTTGTACACATTGTCAAAAGCTTCCCTCAATGAGATTGTTCAAATTATAATTCAATCAGCAAGCACGAGGCTTCCTACTTCACTGTGCCCTTTATAAAAATCTTGGCTAATTTAATAAATGAAAATTCTTTGTTGCTAAGTTTAAATTTTGAGGGGACACTATAACTCACTGTGTTTTAATATATCAATTCTCTATTCTATAGAATGAACCGTATGTAAGGACTGGCTAAATCCTTAAACTAGAAATGGGAAGATATGGGTCTTTAGATCTTTTATTCCCTTTATTCATTCAGTAATTATACAGCTCTCACTCTAGGTCAGGCACTGTGCTAGTGTTCAGGATATAAAGGTGAAAGGTCATCCCTGACCATAAAGAGCTTGTGAACTAGCAAGCAAAACAGATACAGATAGACAATTCTAGGACAGCAGGACTAGCACTGTGACCAAAGTAACACAGAAGAAGATGCTTTGCGAAACACTGAAAAGCCACGTAAGCCAGCTTCAGGGAGGTCCTGGAGCCTTTTTGGAGATGCCAAGGCTTAGGCTCCATGCTGAAGAGAAGCAGAAGTTAGCCATCTTTCCCCTCACATTCCCAATCAGAATTAAGTGCTTCCTCGTCTCTGTTCCTCTACTAATGTGTACATACTTATTTGTTTCTACATCTCTCACTGGGCTGAGCTTCTTGATGAGAAGGGACCATATCCCTAATTAGCCTAGTACAATGCCCCCAAAATAGTAGGAATGCATCAAACATTTGTTGAATTATTTTTGAAATTCTAGCCATGTAGCTATCTCCTCCCATACCTTTGTAAATATACCTTGACATTTATGTAAATACGTGTGGGTTTCCTTTTGATTGTAAAAGTACTACTACTCACCACACACCAATCAGAATGGCTAAGAGAAAAGGATAGAAGATAACAAGTGATGGTAATGGATTTGGAGCAACAGGAATGCCTAGACATTGCTGGAGGCAGTAGAAATTGGTACAACCAAAAACCATTGGCAGTATCTGTTACAGCTGAGTCATACCTCATAAGCCAGCAATTCTACTCCTAGGAATAAGCTCAACACAAATGCACGCATATGTTCGTTCACTCAGAGGAATATTTTCACCAAAAGCAGCATTATTCATACATAACAGCTCCAACCTAGAAAATACACGGATGCTCTTCCACAGGAGAATGGATAAACTTACTGTGGTATGTCACAAACAGCAAGGAAAAAGCACCTACACTCAACAATAGGAAAGAATTTCTTAAAAATTATTTTGAGGACAAAGAGACAGATTTTTCTTTTAAAAAGCACTTACTATATGATTACTTTTGCAAAAAGCATACAAATAGGCAAAACTATTCTATGCTATTGAAAGTTAGGAAAGCTCTGTTACAGTCACTAACTGTAAGGGAATAGGAAGGGGAAGCTGCCTGGAGGTGCTGCTAAGGTTGTTTCTTGATCGGAGTGCTGGTTACACATGTATATTCAGTTTGTGTCCTTTTCTGTAAGTATACTATACTTAAATACCTTTAAAAAAAAAAAAAGATTTTCAAAATTTATCTGAGAGAGCGTGGGCGGGAGGGGGGGCGGGGGGGCGGTGAAGGAACAGCCGGAGAGGGACAAGCAAACTCAGCGCTCAGCGCAAAGCCCTACCCTGGGAGCTCCATCCCAGGACCCTGAGATCATGACCTGTGGGGAAATCAAGAACCCGCAGCTTAACCGACTTAGCCACCCAGGTGCCCCACTTAAATAGTTTTTTAAAAAAGTAATACATCTTATTTGAGAAAAAGCTGGAAGATACAGAAATTTTTAAAGAATTTTAATCACCCACAACCCAGAAATAAATATTAACATTTGGATTATTTCCTTCTAGTCTTTTTTTTTTTTTAAGCCACAGTGCTTGTGCCACTTCCTCCACCTCTGCTCCTCACATATTCACACACACATTTTGCAAAATTAGGTTCACTTCTACTGTTTTTCTTTTTTAAATTTTTACTTAAAGCTAATCCATTTAATCAAATTTTCATTGCAAGCATGTTTAAGATGCAGCAATATATTCCATCAAATGTGGGGATGTGTGTGTATGTATATACACATATATACATATACATACAGAGTTCTAGGAATATATATTATATATATATTATACATTATTTAAAGTATTTTATTTACATGCCTACACAGTATATGTTAATAATAAAATAATAAAAATTTAAAAATATATATTCCTAGGAAAGGAACCATCAGGTCGTGAACATTCTTTAAGCTCTACATTCGTTCTGTATTTCCTTCCAGAAAGCTTACATCGCACTGGCAAGGTGTGAGAGCTCCTTGTATCACAATCCAACCTCAGGTCATTTATTATTATTTCTATTTGTTTTTAAGATAAAAAAAAAAAAAAAGATGGTGGGGCTTAAAACAGGACTAAGGAATCTGCCGTTCCACACCCGGCTGAGGCGCTAGGCAGGACGCGACTCTCACCACACCTCTCCTTTCCAGGCGCTCCCGCCCCGCGCCTCTGCCCCGCAGTGCGGCCGCGCGTGCGCCTGGGCCCCAGCATCTCGCACCGCCGGGTTGCCGTGGGAACCGCAGAAGGAGGCTGCGTCCGCAGACCTAGCTGTAAGCTGTACCGAGGCCCGGCCATGGAGCTGCCGGATCCGGTCCGCCAGCGGCTGGGAAATTTCAGCCGGACCGTGTTCAGTGACTCCAACCGGACCGGGCCGGAGTTCAGCGAGGGTCCGGGTGAGTGGGCGAGGCCCAGCGCAGCGGGTATGGCCTGCGGAGGATTTGGCGCCGGTTTGGGAGTGGCCAGATTTTGCCCGGACCTAAAATGGCGGCCTCGCCTTCAGCTGGTTCTCCGCACTGCGGGGAAGCGCTCTGGAGGAGGGGCCGAGCCTTGGGCTGGGGTGGGGACTGGGACACCTCCAGGCCTGTATGCCCGACGGGTCCTGAGCTGGCGGTGCTGCGGCCTGGCCGGCGAACTGTAAGCCGAGCAGCTGAAGTGGCGCCAGCCTTCCTTAAGAACTAAAAATATAAAAATCCGCCTTCGCAGCCCATGTCCGGTTTCGCATCCTCCGCGAAGGCCGACGGTGTTTTTCCTCTGCGACTTCCGCCCTGGCTTTTCGGGCCAGGTTAGAGTGAAAACAGCCCAGGCAGTCTCCGCTTCCCACTCCCCACCCTGGTTAAAATATCTTCTCCTTTTCTCTTTTATTAGTAAAGCAAGTACGTTCCACCGCAAGTCCGTTTTCTGATGGAAGAAGTGGAAAGAATTGCTTTAATGATCATTTTAAAAACCGCTATCCACTTCGGCACGGCAGCGGCCACACGAGCCTCGCTTTCAACAAAGCTCGCTCCCTTCCCTGCCGTCTCCGACCCCCATCCCCCATGTATAACTCTTACCCTAAATCTGGTAACAAAATACCACGGTGCTGCATTCAACTTGACGGCAAGTGATCACTCAGTTTTCTCCAAAACAGTTTCCCCTTCTTAAATCATGATGATAGCGTACTATCAACCAGATCCATGTGGTTTTTATCACTAAGCTCTGCTAGGGAATAGCAATCTTTTCCTTTTGCTTGGTTTAGGGATTTTTTAAAAGAGAGCAGAGAAAAGTAAATTCCCATAGTTGCATTGTTTTCACCCTGAATTTAGGCCTCTTAAAGATTTAGGATGTACAGAGAAATCAATGTGAAAAATGAGGTTAAGTTTCTGATGCTAAAGCTAAGGCTTAACAGGCGCTAAAATCTGATGATGTAAGGTATCACAGGTCAGCGGACATTTTCTGTAAAGGGCCAGATAGCAAGTATTTTAGACTTTGCAGGCCATAGGTCCCTGTGGCATGCGTAGATAATGGTAAATGCATAGATGAGGCAGTGTTCCAATAAAACTTTATTTATGGACACTAAAATTTGAATTTCATATGATTTTCAGTGTCACCAAATATTATTCTTTGATTAAAAATGTGAAAAACCATTTTTAGCTCACTTGCTATACAAAAACAGGCAGCTGGCTGGTAGTTTGCCTACCCCTGATTTATATAATGTTTTAATTTAAATTCCGTTTACAGAACTCAGCTTGTACTTTTGCAAAATTTAGTAAATTCATGTCTTGTGCTTTCAAGGTTCATTTACATATTAACTTGATTTTCAATTGCTTGATTATAAGTTTGAAATGCTGAAATATAGACATAGCATAACTCTTAAGATGCTCATGTACACAATTTCTTAACATAAAAACTTCTTTGCAAAATTTGACTAGTTTCTGCTCCAAACATACTAAAATTTTCAGCTTAACTAATTTATCATTTTTTCCCACATTTTCTTCCTTGTGAATCCAAAGTAGGTTTGATTATTTGCACTGTATTTACAAGTGTATTCCATTACCCTGTCCACTGACCAAGAGTTGTACTGTTGTTATGAAAAAAAATCCTAGGCTGGTGATTTGCCTTCAAGTTTAACAAATTTTAAGAATTCATTCTTTATCAGTGATAATTTAAAAAATAGGAATAAGCAAAATAAAAATAAATATAAGCAAAAGTCGATCATAATAACAGAAAAAAGCTAAAGGAAACCTTGCTGTGAGAGACCATGATTATTTCTTATATTTTAAAATTATTAAATGACAGATATAGTCAGCTGTGGAGAAAAAAAAATCTGTTTTTAAGAAATTTATTTTGGAGCCTTTATAAATTCTTACATTTAGGGCAATTGATTTCAAAATACATATCTGTTTTTAAATTGTTAGAATTTAGTCAAATTTAGGATGTATTTGAAGGGTTTAATTTAAAAAATCAAATTCTTAATTTGGGACCCTTCTCCCTTACATAGAAGCAAAAGGTATCTTGCTATCAGCCTTAGATAAATGAAGCTCATGTATCACAAATGGCTACATTGATGTCTTTATGACATTACGTTTCCATTAATTCAGTCATTCTGCTTATGCATATTTGGTATGTACCCTGTATAAAGCAAGATTTTAGGTTCTATGAGGGTCTCACATTTGGGTAGAATGTAGTCTGTGCTTACAATGAGGCTGTGTATTAAGTAAAAGAGAAGGAAAGGGAACTAATGTTATTGAGTGCCTACTAAATACCAGGCGTGGTAGGGTGAAATAATTCTGTCTCTAATCTTCACAAGCAAACTGTGAGGTACTTCCAATGTTACCATTTTACAGATGAAGAAATTGAGACAATTTCTGATTGAGAAATTAATCAAAAAGGTTCAATAACTTATCCCAAGTCTGGCATCCAGGGTTACAGGGGTATTTGAGGAGTTACGGGTTTACTTGGACTCCAAAGCTCATGATCTCTTCAGCACACTAGACTGTGTCTAGAGTGAGGGGATGTGGTTCTTTGCTAACACTTTCTTACACACAGGTTAGAGATAAGTACTTAGAGGGGAAGAGATATCTGCTGGGGTGGGAGAATAGGATCAAGAAAGGATTTGTGGGAAAAGTGGCATTAAATTGAGTATTAATGAATGGGTGGGATTAGGGTATGCTGAAGAGGGGCGTGTCTGTAATTTAGTTTTTGTATGAGATTAGTTTTTATGTGAGAGATTAGTTTTTATGTATTTTATAGGCTCTTCACATAGAACTCTACAAAAGAGGTAATGATCATTATTATCTGTTCAATAGGATTCATACTGATATTCCACATTTAATCTATACCAATGGTGTGCAAAAAAGTCAACAGGCTGTAATGGCAAAAATGATAAAGTAATTGAAAAATATGAAACATACCCCCAAGAACTCAATACATGAATTAAATAGTATTGTGATGAATATTTCCTTTCACTGTCAGTGATTATAAATAGGCTTAAAATTTGGAGTTTTGTTGAACCAACACTGTAGTTATTAATTTTAAGAAACTAAAGGACTTACAGGGCAGTGACCAAGATGAAGAGTTTGTTCTTTTTCTCTGTTTCTTTTGTAGATAATGAAATGGTGTCCAGTTTGGCATTGCAGATGTCACTTTATTTTAACACTTACTTTTTCCCACTTTGGTGGGTAAGCAGCATTATGATGCTTCAGATGAAGGTAAGTCTGTGCTTTAATACTTCTGCTGAGATCTCTTATGCCCGTCCCTGGCATTGTTACATTGTCAATAAAATTAAAGTTCTTAATATTTGTTTTCTATTTCAGGTCAGTTTTACTACATGTGAGATTATACAAACATGTTTATTTTTGTGTGTTTTGGTTTTTTGGTTTTTTTTTTTAGTATTCAATCCTGCCTGATTACTACAAATTCATTGTGGTCACTGTTATCATCTTAATAACCTTAATTGAAGCTATCAGGTTGTATCTGGGCTACATGGGGAACCTACAGGAAAAGGTAGGCTCTTCTTCCCTTTCTTTCAGTGCAACATGTAAAGGCAATATGGTTTTCATGGCGAGGAAAAGGCAGAGAGAGGTGGTGGAAGGAGCAAAGGCCTGCCTCCAACTTGACTATTTCTGTCACTGTAGTCTGTTGGCTGAATCTCTTGAGCCTTGGTTTCTTTGTATATAAAATGGTTAAAATATTTACTCCAAGTTTTGTTGGGATTAAATGAAATAATTTGTATAAAGTACCTGAACATAGTAATAAGTACTTAAGAATTGACAGTTTTCCCTCTTCTCACCAGTCTTGAAAATACTTGGTCAACTAAACATGTTTAAATCCTGATTATGAAAATGGGGGGAAATTATAAATTCAGGGATCTTATGCCAGGCACACGTTTTCTGAATCATCATGCTGCCTAAGCATTTAGTTACCAGAGCTTAGGGATAATGCCTGAAGATTTCTCTGGTTTTCTAGGCCCTTCATAATTAGGTCCCACCCACAGGCCTCACTGTATTTTTTGCTATTTCCTAACCCAGGCATCCATTCCAGGCTGACATGTTGATTCCTAGTCATCCCCATTCCACATCTTTGCTTACTTACTTTCTTGTCTCTTCCTCCTTCTACCCAACTTTAAAAGCCTACATCCTTGGATTCTTTCTTTTACCTACCCTAATCACTCTCTTGTCTTATTTCTTTTAGTATTTAGTTCATACCACTAAGTGGTGCGTTTAATAATTCACTAAGGTATATCATTCTAGCATTGCTGCATCAGTTAGTTTTCACTTTTAATCTAGACTGTAAATTCTTTGAGGACAAGGACCATGTTATATTCCTTTTGAATTACAGAGCTCATAATGTAGGTTCATAGTGCTGATCTGTATAAACAAAAGACTGTCCTTTACTGATCTGATTACTCTTGCTGTGTGTCATTGCAGGTTCCTGAGTTGGCTGGCTTTTGGCTTTTGAGCCTTTTATTGCAGCTGCCTTTAATTCTCTTCTTGCTCTTTAATGAAGGCCTAACAAATCTGCCCTTGGAAAAAGCGATACACATCATCTTCACTTTGTTCCTTACTTTCCAAGTTGTTTCAGCCTTTCTTACCCTGAGGAAAATGGTAAATCAGTTGGCAACTCGTTTCCACCTCCAAGACTTTGACCGGCTCTCTGCATATAGAGGGGGCATGACAAGAATGAGATCCTGTATAGAAGAGATTTGACCCAATGCTGTTGAGTGAAAAGCTGAAAGATCAGCTTTTCTACCAGACTGTAAAGAGGAAAACATCAGAGTTCTAGCATGAGAAGGACAAAGCAAGTGTTTTGAACTGTATATTCTCTAGGTCTGAAATTCCAAAGTTGGGGGCAATGATGACTGTACAGTACATGAAAATAGTAAGTCAACCCTAAAGCCTAGATATTGTCCACCTTGTGCTAAATATCTTAATATTTTTGCCCACTTTTCAGGTGTGTAGAAACTGGTGTTGGTAGTCACAGTTTACCAGCTTTACGGGAATATTTCTAGTTAGCACCTAAAACTAGAAATGTGTATATTTCTTTTAAACTTGTTGGCTGTTCATGTCTTGGCAGTATATCTGAAGCACATGGCAATTCTTGTCAATATTCTGGTGTATTAAACTATATTTGTAAATCAAGACACCAAATTTTCATGTCTGCTAGGGTTAAATTCTAACCCTACTCTTAGCTTTTATACTGAGGTTAAAAACAGGTGGATTATCATGGTATTTAGGAAATCATAAAATTGTAATTTTCATAAAACCATGTTCATGGTGGTGTGCAAGATGTCTTTATAGTAAATTATGAAATATTTAGGTTAAAGTATTTGCAACAAATCATTCCTGTCTCGTATAATTCTTTCGGGCTATGGGTTTATTATTTTTATTACAGGGTTGTCAGGGAAGGAAAGAGAAAAATATATACATTAGAGAGCCTTTTATGTAGTGAGCACTGCACTAGGCACATTAACCCTTGTGATCTCATCTACTAAATCAGTGTTCACTGAAGAACTCATAGCCAGTAAATTTACATGAGGCTTGACTTGAAAAGTAGGGTTCTTCTTAATACACGGTGAGAGCTGAGATGGGCAAGGGGACTATACTCATGATCTTAAATCAGCATGTTCCCTTGCTAATAGGAGAAACCTATTTAAGGAAGTTCTGTTAAGAATAAAGCTGCATGGGTGTATCTGAACATTATTTTTAGTGATTACTGGATTGTCTTCAGAGATACAATATTTTCTTCTTTCCTACAGGGAAATGTGCCTTTATAAGTAATGTATTTTACTGAGAGACAGTTGTAGTTACATTAAAAAGAATTCCTTTCAGTTTTCCTTTTCTGTGATTCCGGCTCGTCCTAGTATCCCCCTGTTTTGCTTATTCTTATATTGCTTAATTTTTGAAAATGTTTTTACTTCCCATTCTTAATTACACCTGACTAAACTAATTGTGCTAATTTTATTATTTCTGCTTCCTATTATTATATATAAAGTTCAGTCAAAGACTTCTCCCTGGATGCACTGGCTGTTTAACTTCTCCCTTCTACTAAAGTAGTTACTCGATATACTCCAATAATTTGAAATTCAAAATACAATAATGTTTGGATATTTTTCTAAAACTTAACATTTGTTTGCATTTGTTTCCAGATGGGAATAGATAGGTGATTCTATAAGAAAATATAAAATAAGAACATTAAGTCTTTGTAGCAGATAAATTAAGGGATGATCAAGAAAGACTATTTAACAGCTGTTTCCAGACTTTCATCTTAAATATCAGAGCCTCTGATACATTTAAACTTTAATTTAGTTTTAAGAGATTAATAGCTAAAATATTAGGGTCAATCAAAAAAATTTAAAGGCTATAAAAATTTTGGTAAAATGATTTATTAAAATTTTCTATAAAATTTTCTTTGCTATAGTAAATATATTGCTTAAAATGCAAATATAATAAGGGTGGGAAAAAGAAAGTAAGAAAGTCAGTTGAGAACATGACCAAGTCATTTGTTTTTTCCTCTAAACTATGAAACCCTGATTTTGTGTCAGGCTGAAAAATATTTCCTGTTGGAGGATACCTGGTTCCCTATGGAAGCATATGAAAATTGAGGGAGAGAAGATATTTACATGTCAGCTTTTGGAGTTCATGCAGTCCTTGTTTTTATTTTATTTGAATAAGTTTGTCTCTTCTTAATTCCTACTACATCTTTCTCTCTAGGAGTCCACAACACTGTTCTGAAAATTTCTAGTTAGGATGTTGACCTTCACAAGTATTTTGTCTTTCACATATTTTTTATTCCAGAGGCTTTTTCTCATCACAGACAAGGTGGATGCAAATTTCTGTAGATCAGAATGATTTTTAAAAATTGGATTTTCATCATCATGTGTTTGAATGCCTAGTATGTGAAAGGGCATAGGGGAGGGTTCCAGACAACTAAGACCACTCCCGCTGCTCAGGTGTATGATGTGGGAGGTACAATATTTGCAAGACATCCCTAAGACAAAGTAGGAAAGTCTAACTTCATCAGGGAGATGCACTGAACAATTTCTACCTGATAAGTAGCTGACAGATAACAGTCCTTCACTTCCAGCACATCTCCCCTCTTTGTTCCTAGCATCTAGTGTCCGGGATTATTAGTATGTTGGCCCTTCATCAACATTACTTAGCAGATGCTATTCCTCTCATTGTCAGAGCACAGGAAGGGAACATGGTGAGGGGTGCTGGGGGTGTGGTTAAACACATACACACTTGCACTTGCCTGTGAACAAGAACAAATGTACTGTCTGGTAGGAAAGGCAGATTAACAAATGAGTGATAGCACAATATAATGGGCACTGTGGGATTACAGAGAAGGGACATAGAGAAGATGGAGAATCTGAGAAGCCTTCCCAAAGGAACACTTGAGATTTGAAGAATGAGTAGGTATTAACTGTTCATTTCAGGATGAAGAGACAGAGATAATAGTGACTCAGAGTATGGTTTCAGGTACTACATGGAGTTTGGTGAAGTTGGTGGGGAGGGTACATGAGAAGAAAGGACACAGAATAAGATAGAGAAGCTTGCAGGGCACCTGGGTGGCTCAGTCGTTAGGTGTCTGCCTTCGGCTCCGGTCATGATCCCAGGGTCCTGGGATCAAGCCCCACATTGGGCTCCCTGCTCCGTGGGAAGCCTACTTCTCCCTCTCCCACTCCCCCTACTTGTAGTCCCTCTCTCGCTGTGTCTCTCTCTGTCAAATAAATAAATAAAATCTTAAAAAAAAAAAAAAAAAAAAAAAAGAGAGAAGCTTGGGAGCAGCTAGTAAGCTAAAAATTTTAATATTCTGAATCCCTGAGTGATTTAAACAGTGGAGTATCACAAACAGATTGAGGTTCCAGAAAGATCTCTCTGAAGACTGTGGAAATGGATTGAAAGTTTGGATTAGATGTTGATTTGATGGAAGTAACTCTGGAGAGAACAAAGTTTTAAAAAAATCACTTTATATTTTAAAATAGGTATTGAAAGTTTTTTCCTAATGCAATTTTTTTGCGGATTACACACAATGCTAAACACAATGACGCCCTCACTGTCTTATTGCCCCTTGCCAGTTGTTAGTTTATTACTAGACTTAAATAGAGCTCTATCTGAAATAGTCTTACACATTTTATTTGACATAACCTAAATAGGTTCTTAATTTACATAAGTTAAAATTATAGCTTTTAAAAACTCAACTTTTAAAAGAAATTTAATCAAGATTTTGAGAGTAAAGAAAAATCATCTCTAATTCTACCACCCTAAAATAAGCACTTCAGCAAATGTCATGTTTCCCTGCTGTTTTCCCTTTGTAAATTTTAAAAACATAGTTGTGATCATTGGCACTTACAATTTTGCACTCTGTTTTTTTGAAAACATAAATATTTACCCATCTTTCTACCTGGTCACATAGCCATCATCTTAAATGATTGCACAATATTCCATCAAGGAGATAGATGCTAATTTTTTAAACTTCTCTCCTATTGGATATTTGCATTGTTTTCTTCTTTTGCTTTTATACATAACATTGTAATGAGATCTCACGTATGTTGCTTTTTCTACATCTTAAATGACTCTTTTTAATTAATAAGCTAGATTCTCAGAAGTGAAATTGCTGGATCACAGGGTATGAGCATTTTTAAGGACTCTTGATGCATGATGCCAAATTATAATATCCACTTTCTGCCATTTACCACTCACACTTCTAAAGATAGTACAATGAAAATTTTGATAAGGACAGACTTACGGACCTTGGTTACCCATTCATCTTTGTATTTCTGAGTGGCTACCACAGGTACACTGAATCTCCTAAGGAGGGAAAAAAAAAAAAAAAACAAAACCTAAAAGCTGTGAAAGAACTGCAAAGAATTAAAAAAAAAAAAAATTTTGAATTAAGGGAAAACTGATAAGGGACAGGAAAAGGATTAGGCAAGCTGGTCGCAGTCAGCAACAGACAGTGAGATGTGACACAATAAAAACTGGGTCATTGAGTTGGGACAGCCCTAGGACATAAAAAGACTGAAATGAAGTAAAGCTCTGGATTACTTTGTTCTTGAATATTGAATTTTTTCAGAAGCATGGAGCATGAAATATTATAGTGATAAGCCAAGATTGGAAACATAGCCAAGAAAAAGAGGTCTTTAAGGGATTGTTTAAAATGTGCTGGAGGAATAATTTGGTTTGGTCTTAAATGGCTCAAAAAGCAAATTGACATAAAGCTTTTGCATAGCAAAATAGGCATGGAGGCAGAAAGCAAGGAGGCAAAGGGAACAGTGGACCCTATTTGTAAATTTGTTACAATGTAAAACATTAGATTTCGGTCCTAGAAAATGCTCCTCAGAAAACTTCAATGCTGTATTTTAAAAGTACAACCAACACTAATGTATTATGGGTATATATCTTTATTCTAGTTTTAAAAGATTGTTAATTTGGAGGTTTTAATTAAAAAAAAACCAAACAGTTAATTGTAAGAATCATTCTAAAAATCTTTTCCCCCAGTGTGGAAGCATTTAAAAACATTCAGGCCCTGGAAAGATGTGTTTAAATACAGGTTTAACCACAATGTTTAAATTTATCCTGGTGCTTTCATAGATTTACATCTTTCTAAAAATGAGACCAGTCAAGAAAGTATAGAACTCTTCAAAACAAGATAAAAACCTGAGGATATAACGTATATTCTATGAAAAACCAAAGACACTCAGAAATTGATCTTATCAACATGCTCTATCTAAACAAGTTCCACAGCAAACACCCATGGCTAGAAGCAGCTTTTCAACCTCGTGTGGTATATGAAATCACAGTGCATATATCACAGCTATTAGTCCTTCATTGCTCCACAGACCCAAGTGTTTAGCACTAGGTTACATTAAAAATGCAGATTTTTAAAAACACCGAGAATGGCCTCCTAATTTTTCAGAACTGTAATAGCACTATATTCAGCTAATAGGGAAGTGGTATCATCGCTTAATTTTTAAAGGGTTCTAGTTCCTGATCCTGAGTTATTATATTCTAATCGAAACCATGTTGGAGACACTGCTCAATATTATAGCTTAAAAGAGAAAAATGTTTGATAGTCAAATTCAAAATCACAATTCAAATTAAAAAAAAAATGTTTGCTATATACATTTACTAATTGTTTTTGTAAATGCTTGATCCATTAGTGCCTAGCAGGACTAAAATGATCACTAGGGAGGGTGGAAGTTTAGGACTTTGCTTCAATAGCTTTCCTAAAAAGAGCTAGTGAGAGTCAAATTTTTTGCTGTTCTAAAAACTAGAGCTCCCTATGGTCAATAAACCCTTGCTAAGGAAGGCAGCAGAGCAGTTAACTGTTGATTGTTCGGTAATTTATAAAGCAGGGCAACAAAAGATGTTCATGCTTTTTATTTTTAGTATGCTATTATTTCATTCTGCAAAGTAAATGTAATTTAGTTAGCTCCAACAATATCCCATCCACTATGTTTGATGTTTCAGGACAAAAAAAGGAAATAGGATTGAGCCCTCCCCTTCCAACCAAGGCCCACAGGAGACAAATTTAAGGTGATCATAATGGCTCAGGATAATATTGTATTAGAGCAATATAAAACATGAAGATAAGTGAGGAATCCTGTCTAGGGGGCAGGATGGTCTTTAGGATAGATGGAACAGCATGGGCAAAGGTACAGACATTTGAAAAGGCCTGAACAGAACCAAAAGTAGTTTGATGTGAATAAAACATAAGGTGTGTAGAAAAGGGCTTGAGATGAGCTGGAAAGATTGTCATCAAGATGTTATCAGTCTTTTATATATTATAATAAAGGGTTTGAACTTTATACTATAGACAGTGAATAGTGTATCTATATTGAAACAGAATTAGAAGGCATTGTTGCTGTATTTGAAAATGATCGAAAACTGAAAGGGAGAGCTAATTTGATAGATGATACAATCTCATTTCAAAAGAATCTCATAACAGGCTGAAATGCTAGACACAAATACATTTTACCCCCCACACACACAATCCCTCCAACGTACACCTCTCAAAAAATCAGTTCACTTGTACATAATTAAGGAGGTTGTTGTGTGCTATTTTTCAAAGGAAGATATCCGGGTGGTCTTAGGAGAGCACAAGCATGTACTGTATTAATAGAAATATAATGACCAGATCATACACAGTAGCAAGCTATCTATAGTCTTCCATGTAAATGTCTCCACTTCATAGTACCTTCCCTACAGGTGTGTTTATTGAGAAATCTAAAATCAAATCTAATCATGTTGCTACTCTCCTCAAAATTCCGTTCAACTCTCCATTTCCTGCCGCGTAACACCCAAACTCCTTAGTGTGGCCCAAGAGGCCTCTTCCCCCCATCTGGCCTCCTCTTGCCACCCCTCTGATCAAACATCTGCAGCCCCTCCAGTGCACCATTCTGGATTTCACCTCCGAACCTCTTCCCTCCACACAGCTCTCTTTGCCAGAGTAATCTTACCCACATGGTGACAGTTTATTTACCCTTTAATGGCCTGGCTCAACTGTCATATTCTCTATGGAAATTTCCCACTGTCCCCTACCTACTTCCAAGTAACACTTGTAGACTTTTTTTGTATCTCTGTTGCTCATATTTTATGACTGCATCTAAAACAATTATATGTATTTTTATATTATACTCCTGGCTACTTAATTGTAAGGTCTTCACAGCAAGCGTTTTTATTCATCCTTATATTTCTAATGTTTAACACAGTGTAAGTGTCCAATAAATATTTGGTGAATAAGTGAATGAATGGACTTAGTTGATGGAGTCAGTGTTGCACAATGGTTAAAAGGTGGCTTAAAAGGTGGCTTTGGAGGGGCGCCTGGGTGGCTCAGTCGTTAAGCAACGGTTAAGCGTCTGCCTTCGGCTCAGGTCCTGATCCCAGGGTCCTGGGATCAAGCCCCGCATCGGGCTCCCTGCTCAGCGGGAAGCCTGCTTCTCCCTCTCCCACTCCCCCTGCTTGTATTCCCTCTCTCACTGTGTCTCTGTCAAATGAATAAATAAAATCTTTAAAAATAAATAAATAAATAAAAGTGGCTTTGGAGGCAGATAGACCTATGCTCAAATCACTTTTCCATTTATCAGCTTGGTCAGGTCAGTTAACTTACCTAATCTTTAATTTATTCATCTTTAAAATGGGTGCTCATAGGGCTTTTGCAAGAATTAAATGAGATAAACATCATGATAAGCATTCATAAATGGTAAATATTCTTATTATAATTTAATATTCTATATTTCCTGGGCAATTGAATTTCTGCTAAGTCTTTCAGCTCACTTTGTTGCTTTATAGGACCAGCAGCTTTCCCCTCAGGCTTGATTAGGCTTTGATTACCTTCTTGTAAACTGATAAGAGACTTACTGATATATGGTATAATAGGAGCTATGTCTGGTCTGAGTACCCTAAACACTGTGCACAGGCATAAAGTTGTCCCTTCCTCTGGGGCCAGGCCCATTTAGGAGATCAAGTTATAATTGCAGAGGCTGCTTAGAAAGCAAAGCTTCAGAAGAAAGGAAATTAGATATTGTTACAAGGATGTTTTTAACAAGAAAATATGTATCTATTAGGGACATTCCACTAGAATAGGTCACATTCAAGTGTTTTTTTTTTTTTTTTCTTCTCCCTTTCTCATGAAGCAGTGATGATCTCAGAATTGTAAAGGTCTTTAGAAGTCGTTGTTGATGTAGGGAGGTGAGATAAATCCATTGTCTCAGGAGGCCAGCTAATTTCTTTGGTGCTATGTGGGCTTAGCAGTTTTATCCTGGGCTTTTCTGTCCAGAAATTCAATTTTAACTAAGAGACTCAAAAGGAGTGACCACAGTAACTAAACTCATAGAAGATGGATGTGCAAACCAGGGTCTATCAATTTATAATGCAAACTACAACTGCCAGTATATTGTCTTCCTATAAAAAATCTTTTTAAAAAGCCAAATTATAGGGCGCCTGGGTGGCTCAGTTGGTTAAGCGACTGCCTTCGGCTCAGGTCATGATCCTGGAGTCCTGGGATCGAGTCCCACATCGGGCTCCCTGCTCAGCAGGGGGTCTGCTTCTCCCTCTGCCCTCTTCCCTCTCGTGCTCTCTGTCTCTCATTCTCTCTCTCTCAAATAAATAAATAAAATCTTTAAAAAAAAAAAAAAAGCCAAATTATAATCAAAGTCGCTTATTAATCACAAAATGGAAGAAATGGATATTCATATCATCTAGCTATGCTAATTTGAGGTACTCACCTCTACTCTAGAGATGTGTCTGCCTAGAAACTGGCTACTTGAATCCATGCTGATCAGGGCTTACCACCCCACCCTCCACCCCCCACAGGACTGGGGGATGCCATGAGCAAAGTCAGGGAGGCCAGAAATGTCATGGTGTGTGTAGGGAATTGCAAGCAGTGTGTGTATAATACTCAGTGTACAGGGAGAGGAAGAGAGCAGACAGATGAGGCTGAAGAGGTAAACGAGACCAGATCATGAGATGTAGAGACCAGTAAAAAGGAATGGCCAGGACCACAAGGATTTATTAAGTGGCTCTGAGAGCTGAGCTGGGCTATGTGCAGCGATTCCAACCTATGTAATTGCATCATTTTCTATAGCTATCTGGGTTATCTTGGACAGAAGGTAGATGGTTACGTTGATCCAGAGTTAAGCATATATAAAGTAAATGCAGTGGGAAAACAACAACACAGAGATTTCCAGGTGTTGCTGAGGGTGGCAGAAGGAATGAACCATGGCATCTCTACTAGATAGAACAGTAAGTGAAACCATGAGGGATAATCAGCAAACAAGGGTGGGGCAGAGGTCTTGATGAGTACCTGTCTGAAAAAGCATCTTGAGGACAAGAATCAGGTCTTATTCACTGTATCCCCCGGGCCAGAGACCATGCTTGGCACATTGTAGGCTTTGAGTAACGTTGACTGAATGCACAGATAAATGAATAAACCAACCATAGTAGAACTCAGAGGTCCTGCTTCCTGGTCTTAATATACAGTAATTTCTTTAATCAGTACACTCCCTAGAAGTTAGAAATGCCACATTTACTCATACCGATTTTGGGGGCATGAAAAATAATTCTAATTTTAAAACCAACAAGCACTCTCACACTAATAATAAACTTGCAAATTTGGCTGGACTCCCAAAACTAATACAAGTAACAGCCATCATTTAATTGAAGGCCTGCTATGTATCAGATGCTGTGTGCTAGGGCTTTATTGTAATCTCATTTGATTCTCATGACAACTTTGTAAAGCAGGAATTATTCCCATTTTATAGAAGCTGAAACTGGGACTTGGGAGAGGTTAAGGAACTTGTCCCGTCTCACACAATAAGCAAACAGAAGACAGGAGTTAAACCTAAGCCTGTTGGGCTCTAAAGAACATGCTTTTTCACTAAGCAATGCTCCCTCTCTCTAAACTCATAGCTCCAAAGATATATTTCCATTGATTTAGACCTGTCCAATCTAGAAGCCAAAGCAGGAATAATGACACTATTTCTCAGCCTTGCACCCCTAGACCTCTAGGGGTCAAGGAAAGTAGTAAAAAAAAGGGGGGGGGCACAAGTTACTGTTAAATCGAATAACATGTTTACCTACAGAAAGGTTGAGCAGGCCAACTAAAAATCTGTTTTAAAATGTTGCTTGGAATTACACTCAGGGTACAGCCTTGATCATTTCAGGACAATCAAAGTCGACTGGCAGTTAAAGAGATGTGTATTTGATTAATTTTTTAAATGGGGAACACTATTGGTAGATGAATTAAAAGGATTGTCATTTTCTGAAGCAGATCCTTGTGAAAGCAAAGTACTTTTCATGTGCTATCTTATTTACCCCTCCAAGGAATTATAATTATTATATTATTGTATTGTTTTATATATAGTAATAACATTTTCCAAATAAGAAAAACAGTATCACTGAGGTCTAATAAGTGAACCAAGATCATATAGCCTGTAATTAGCAGAACTGGGAATCAAATTACATCTGATTCCAAAGCTTTATCACACAGTTCTACAGATCAGTTGAGTTCCTGTTGTTTGGCAGGCACAGAGGGCTCTAGGATGAGTTAGATAGGAGCCGTACGGTCTAGTACTAGCTTTCAACACTTGGAGTGTAGGAGAGAGTAATCAAGAGGTCCTTGATGGGGGAAACTCTGGGCCCCACTGGAGGGGATTCTGTCCTATTTCGAAGAGCCAAGGGGTCCAGAGCATGAACCCACTGCTGGAGCCAGGAAGCCACAGGGCTTTTAAAGCAGCTGGTCATGAACATTTGCTTCCTTTTCCCTCTTCCCTTAGAATAAACCCAAAAGCTACATTTTATAAAGCAAAATTCCTACAAACGCAAATTAAGGAAGTACAAACTGAGAGCTCACACAGATGCTGACAAAGGAGAAAAATGGTCATGGGGTAGTAAATGGATTCTGAGAGAGGCAATTTGAATCATTGGTGGTTCTGTGCCAGTCAACGGACCCACGTCCTTTTCTGTTTCTCTGAGTAATGGGTTGATTATTAAAATTAACTTGAATCCTACAAATTTATTACTCAGAGTGTTTTTAAATTATAATCTTAAAAATATGAGAAGTTGCCAGATGTTACTCAGTGTTTCTACCTCAGCATTTATGAGTTTGTTTTTTAAATATCTGCATTAAATATTTTCTGAAATCAATTTTTGGTCCTATAGAAACAAAAAGGAACTCACTGGTCTTGGATTCCATAGATGTAAACGCCATGGAGCTCAAATGTACAAGCTTACCTGATAACATTTTGATGGACAGTTTTTGTTTTGTTTTGCTTTGATTTTTAAACGTAAAAAAAAAAAAAATAGTTAAGGGTAAGGCACGTGTGCCCTTGGGGTGTTACTGCGTGGCTCCATATCAAACACAATCCGAATAACACCTGCAGCTTGCTCAGTTTCTTTTGAAAATGTCAGTCTTATAAAACCAGTCCCCAGTAAGCTGCTGCCTTTACTGCATGAAATGCAATGAGCCCAATATTTCTTCCCTTTGCAAACAAGCCCAAATCAGCACACAAATTGGGGAGTGAAAAGACACAACAAAAATACAAGAATAATCCAGCCCCTCACAAAAATGCCCACTGCGACTGCAGGGCACAGGCAATCACGAGTCAACGCGATCCTCACCGAAGACAAAAACAATTTGCTCAAAGCAAATGCAGCTGCAGTTAATAACATGAGCAATATCAAGGGCAGATCTGGATGCACACATGCCAGTGAAGAGATTTTCATGATTTCAGCAGAGAAAACCCCCCTTCTACCCCATTCAGGGCCAAGAGCAAAGTCAGGCAAATGGAAAATATGCTGGAAACTGTGTTGGGGCTCTCCAACAAAAACATTCCTTCCTTTTTCGTTTTAACTGTTTGAGACAGCCATGCTTTGGAGCTAGAAGATGTGGGAGCAAAGTCACCACTGACCCTGGGGGCAAACCCACCCTGGGAGTGTTTTACTATAATTGCTTTCTGAGATGCTGGGCCACTCCAGGATACATTTACCATTTCCAAGCCTCCGGGAGGATGCGTGATGTATGCTGCCAACCTCCAATCACCTGGTAAAGGTGTCTGTTTGTGAAAGCACACGGTTTTCCAGTTTTATTCCTGCCTTAACAGTATAAGCCTTTGCACTGTTGACTAACAGATGGCCAAATACCTCAATAAGGTGGCCCAACTGTGTGTGTGTGTGTTTTTTTGTTGTTCGTAAGTTTGGATCCTAAGCAGAGAAATTGTGCTAAGGTCGGGGAAAGTCTTTAATTTTACTCAAAAAAAAAAAAAAAAAGAATAAAACAGAGGACGTGTCAGCAAGCAGGAACTCAGTGTAAACCTTTTAAATCCCGCCTCTTACAGGTTAGGGACTTTCTGTTTCTTTTGATTTCCCCAGACTCGGGATTCAATTCCTGAGTTCCCTCATCAAACCGCAAAAGGAATTTAGCCGTTAGGAGAACTGCATAATCGGGTCCTGTGTATTTGAATGGCAATCATGGAATGGCAGTCAGAACTCCTCCTTGCTAGTAGCTTTTAGTATCGCCCTAAATAGCTTAGGTCTTAAAATTCTTCTTCATAGGGCGCCTGGGTGGCTCAGTCGTTAAGCGTCTGCCTTCGGCTCAGGTCATGATCCCAGGGTCCTGGGATTGAGTCCCGCATCGGGCTCCCTGCTCGGCAGGAAGCCTGCTTCTCCCTCTCCCACTTCCCTTGCTTGTGTTCCTGCTCTCGCTATCAATCTCTCTGTCAAATAAATAAATAAAATCTTTAAAAAAAAAAAAAATTCTTCTTCATAAGGCTCATTCGTTATTTAAAAAAAAAAAAAAAGTTTGTCCATACGTTGATTGCTTGAATAGCCTATTCCTCCTTCATGGAAAATTCAACAAGGTCAGTACCCAGGCCATGGTTTTTATTCTCTGACATCCATTTTAATAAATACGAGTAGCTTTGCATTTAGGTCACACCTTTCTAGAGTAGCTATCTGTGTTAAAACTATCATCTTGGTCACTTACCAGGGCATCACAGAATCAGGAAGAGGAAATGACAGAGCTAGGTCAAGTTCGTGTGAGCACAAAACTTGAATCCAGGTCTGACAGCTGGTCCTATAAGGTCACACTCCACACACACACACACACACACACACACACACACTCCTTCTCTCCTATGTACTGTCATCTAGAGTTACAGCCTGGAAATGAACTGAATACCATGACCTGCATCTTAACTACGTCCCATCCTCTATTTCAAAGTAAACTCAGGGTGAGATCTGTGCAAGTTGAGTTTGTTTACCTTGGTGTTTTGGTTCTTACTTCAGCTTCCTTATCCACTAAAAGACAATCCCACCCACTCACCTATTTTACAGGCATTTTCAGGGTCTATAAATGGCTTGGAGAAAGGTGAGGGTTTATTATTAAAGTGGGCAGAACAACAGTCCCCCAAAGATGTCTATGTCCTAATCCCTGTCAGTAAGAACCTGTGAGTAGGTTAGGTTACATGGCAAAGGGGAATTCAGTTTGCAAATACAATTAGGGTTGCTAGTCGGCTGATTTTAAAAGAGGGAGATTATCCTGGATTATCCAGGTGGGTCCAAAGTAATTACAAGGGTCCTTGAATGTGGAAGAGGGGAGCAGAAGAGTGTCAGAGCGGTATGATGTGAGAAAGACTCAACCGGCCCCTCCTGGCTTTGAGGATGGAAGGGGGTATAAGCCAAAGTATGTGGGCAGCCTCTAGAAGATGCAAAAAGAAAATGGATTCTCTCCCGGAGCCTCCAGAAAAGAACACAACCCTGCCCATATCTCGATCTCAGCCTGGTGAGATCCATTTGTGTTGTTCAAGCCACTAAGGTTGTGGTATGATTATGTATCCACAGGAAACTAAAGCAGTTACTAAATGAGTAAACTTCTAAGGACTGAAACAAGTTCTAGATGGACTGGGAGAGCTGACTGAAATAACAGAGGGTTGCTGGCACAGTGTCTGCCTTGTAGGTCACCAGAACAAATCTGGTAAGAGAGCCAGCAAGACAACAGGGGTCAAGGGAGCATACAGCCAGCAGGGGAGTGGTCACGGGCAGACTGGAGCTGCCCCGGGGTGCCCTGAGTGTGGACACATGCTAAAAATGACAAGAGGTTGCAAATCATCCCGTCTGTTGGGTCAGAGACCCTCGCTGACACCAAGGTAGGCAGATGATCCTCCCCTTGTCCCCACCCCCAACCCCCCAGGCTGCACCCATTTTGTCTCTTTTAGGTCCCTGCTACCCTTTTCAACCCCCTCAGGGCTGCTCTCAGCTCACATCCCAGAAGCAGGAGTTGGAACACTGTGATCTGCCGTGGAGTCAAATCCCCAAAAATACCTTTGGGGGTCAGTTTCCAGATTCAGGGTTGGGGCAGAGTCAGGGAGCAACTTTATCCTTATTCCATTCTTGCTGGAAGATCATTCCGGCTTCACAGACATCTTATCACAGGGCCTCCAGGGACAGAAGCAGAGCAAATGCCAGATTTTAAAATTATTTCCTTCCAGCTGTGCATTAATATTTTATTTCAGTCTTGCCCCAAAGCCTGCTCAAGATGAAAAGCTTGAGGGGGTTCCAAGGGTGGATCGGAGCCAAACTGATTTTTGTCCATGTCTCCAGGCCCCAACTCTTCCCCACCTACAGCAGCCGTATCATTAAAATGAAAATCCTGCCCCGGAGAATCCTCTATTCCTGCAGATTTGCACACACCTAGCACCCTAGCCAGGCCTCAGAGGCTCCTTCCTGGTCAATTCAGCAGCCACATGAGCGTCCACTCTGACCCACATTCCTGGAACAATTTCTTTTGCAAATCAGCAGGTCTTAAGCAAACAAGGGCACATTCAGGACACTGAACTACACAATTAGCTGAGGGTAAATCTGGCAAAGCATCTGGTCTGCTCACCAAAATGGAAAGGCAAAAAAAGTCCAGCTTTTAAAATTAAACATTAACTGTGTAAGGTTAATTCTGTGCAAGTCTACGTGGGGTGGCACAGAGAGACACGGGCTCTGTACGAGGGGTGGAGGGACTGGGATTCCTGGGACCGCTCGGGAGAATCATCGTCTGATTGGGACAGATGCTGAACATGGAGACAAATATAATTTAGCAGTGCCAGAAAATGAGAGCAAATAGCCAGTCATCTTTTGATGGCATTTCCTAAAGTCACCTTTCAGCGGGGTTTAGCATTGTACTAACTGTGAGCATTAGAACCGTGAAAAGGACACACTGGATTAATCAAATGAAAGATATACTCCCTGATCTCTGGGACCTTATGACACACATCTTATGTAAAACCCTGCACCCCTGTTACATAATGCAAGGTCAAAAACACAGGTCAATGAAACAATGAGAGGGCCACGGAGAGTAGAAGGGAGCGGTGGTGGCAAAGGTATTCGCTATTAGGTCGTTTGAGCCACCTCCAGCTTGGGAACATTTGTGTTGAAGTTCTGTAATCTCCACCCCCAAACCCCCACCGTCCCAGCCCCCACTCTGAGAATCAGATCAGTGTGACAGAATATTTCCAAACACTGGAGTAAAATAATACATATAAATATCAGGAAGATCAGTCAAGCTGGTTTTCAGGGAAACAAGGAAGTCAATATTATCTTTTCCCCCACTTTTGCAGCAATAGGCAGCCCCTATAATAGAAATGATGAGTCAGATAGGAAAGTCATGACTACTTTTCTACTTCATTCTGCTCATCTGAGGAATTCTTATGTAATTCTGCACCAGCTGACTTTGCAGTATCACCATCCTTTTTGATCAAAGTCAGACTATTCTGAACAATATGAGAAAAGGGGGTAGAAAAAAGATTTCAGTGGCAATAAATACAGACTTGGAGATATGGAAAAATATCAAAGCACTCAAACAGAAGCTGAAAACTATACGGAGGTCACCCAGAGTAAAGTGTCTTAGTGGACCACAAAATGAGCAAAAGTTGGCAGGTATTTAAAGGACAAGGATAATACCTGGGAGGCCAGAAATAAGATCAGAACACGTATGTGCTATATACAGTTGGGGGAGTTAGCTTCATGTGACTATTTAAGTTTAAATTAATTAAACATAAATGAAATGTAGAATTCAGTCCCTGAGTCACACTAGCCACATTTCAAGTGCTCGATGGCCACACATGGCCAGTGGCTACTGTACTGGACAGCACAGAAAGAGCATATTTCCATCACTGCAGAAAGTTCTACTGGAATGCTTGCTACTCTAGAAAGAGAGGAGCCCTGGAAATAATCTGGACAACTACCACCTAGATCGATGGAACCTTTGAGAGAGGCAATAGAGACTAAATTAAGTTTTTTAAACTTTGAAAGGAAAAAGGTGAAGGTGACTTTAGGCTTTAAAACTATGATAACTGTTGCGCGAAGACCAGATGTTTTTCACTTATTTGAAGAGCTAAAGCAGGAAGCTTGTAGATTCATCATAAAGAACCTCTAACTGTGAGGGGACTGGACACTGGAAGAGAATAAGAAGGAACACTGTCAAATTTGTATCCTGGGAAAGATGTAAAAATAAGGTAGCGACCTGGCATCCAAGATTTTGTATTAGGGGATTGACTAGAGTGAACTTTGTCTTCAGCATCAACTTGTTTTGATCAGTTCAAGTCCAACACACAGAGTAATCAAAGGACAGCCACAAATAAGCATTGCTGCATGAATCCCCAGAAGATTTTGTTTTGGTCTGTCATACCTACGGGGGCTGTCATCCTGAATCACAGCCTTAGATGTTGAACCCAAAGTCTGGCCACTTTTTCTCCCTCCTACAGTCTCCTTTGTTTCCAAAGAGAATTAGAGAAGCTCACCCCAGCCTTTCCTTTGAGCAGCCCCTCCATCCCCTTTGAGAAGCTACAAAGGCAGAGCCCATGGTGACCTCAGACGCACTGACTAAATTGGCACGGCTATGGTATGACCCAGTGGGTAAGAGCCTAGGCTTTGAGTTCCAACACTTCCTCTTACTGGCTGGGCAACCTTGGGCCAGTCATTGAACTTTTGTATTAGACATTCTCTCTTGGTTGCAGGTAACATTTTCTTTTAAAAAATTGAAAATTTATTGGTTCATGTACCTGAGAAGCCCAAGGGTCCTCCCCACATATAAGGAACCTACATTTTAGGATCTCTCACTCACAATACTCCTCTTTGTTACCAGTTTTGTTTATTAGTCTCTTTTGGTGGCAACTGGCAAAACTCCAACCCAAACTAGGTAACATAAATAGGGAATTTATAGGCTCATGTAACCTGGATGGTTCAAGAGTACGGCGAACTTCAGGCATGGTTGAATCTAGGGGTCCAAATGATATCTTTCCATCCTCAGATAAGCATGTTCTATATGGTGAGTAAGATGAATATCAGAAGCCAAGGCCTAGACTTAACTTGAACAACACCCGAGGGACAAAGATCATATCTTTCCTGGTAGAAAAGTCCCAGGAAGTTTCTAATTGGCTCAGCCTGGGTCAATGTGCATTTATGGACACTGTGACCAAGAGAATGGAGTGCTCTGATTGGTCATGTCAGGTCACATGGTTATTCTATGGCCTAAAAATAGACTGGATAACCAGTACCCAACTGCAAGGAATGAGTTCCTCATAGGAGAGAGGCGTCTTGAGTACTATATGGTCCATAAGAATTTACTCACGGCAACTTCTCAGTCTTGGTTTCCCCATCTGCAAAAATGGCAATAAAATGCTTTTCTCATAGGACTATTAAGAGATTAGATGAAGTAATTCCTGTAAAGCATTTGGGACATTGCTCAAAAGATAGTAGCTTCTATTTTTGTCAAACAATAATTTACTATTACTTTGTTTAGGACACTTGGTGGCTTTTTAATCTGTCAACATGGCTGGGCTGAACTACATTTCCCAGAATTCCCTTTCCTATATGTTTCTGCTTAGACTGAGCTGCAAGAGAGATTCTTTTGTGACATGTGGAGGGTGGAAGTGAAGCAACAGCCATTTTGCAGCTCACACATGTCACGTATCTGCTAGCTCACCTTGTTGGTGTGGGGCAGCAGTTTAGCCTCATAAGAGTTCCACTTTCCCTGGAACCTTCTTCAGCTTCTCGGACTCCTGGGCCAGGTGTGTGTTTAGTTTTGCAGTGGAGGTTGCTGTCTTCTCCTGCAGCACACTCATACCACTGGTCAGAGGCAGCGCGAACTAGCTTGGGTTTCAGCCCTTCTGGGATCCCACCCCATGCACGTGGGTTCCAGCTGTGTTTGTTCTCTGCTACTTTATACCCACCTGCCCTTCCCAACTATCTTCCCAACTCCCGTAATTGCATAAGGTCTCATCCCTGCCATATACACTCCCCATCTAAGTGGTTCTGCCTCTTTCCTTGGACCCTGACGGGTGAAACCAGAACTTCATTTTTCTGAACTCCCCCCAATCTGCCTGTTGGGCTTAAAGGAAGTAAGACTTTTTGGAAATGGTTTCTCGAGAAACACGAGTTAGGATAAAACTGGAGCTGATGATTAAGGTAAACTTCAAAATAATAATTTTAAAAAAACAAAGAAAATTTGGGGCGGGGGAACAGCACCACAGCATCAACCACATTCTGACTTCCACCCCAGAGGCACAGCAGATGAAATAAATGGGACCAGCAGCCTTTATTATTGACCCTGATTATTGGCTTGTACTTGCCCAAGGTCAAGCACAAAACCCATGCAAGAGGCAATGAAATGTTTGGGCCAAGGAGAGGAGTTCATTTACTTAAATCAAGCAGTAATCCTTTTCTCTCTACTTACATATAAGCTTAAGGCCAGTGACTGAGGGTGTCCATCACACCCATGTATGTGCACCATGAGAATTTCTTGCCATGTACCTTTCTGCGCTTGGAGACTTGGCTGGGTCCCCAGGGGCAGCTGCCCAGGACAGTGTTCTCTGGACTTCCTCACTCCCTCCCTTGCTACAGGAAGCAACAAAACAGCACATGCTGCTCCCTTCTCTGCTCCGGAGGGAACTCATAACAGACAATGCTGGCTAAGAAAGGAAGTATTCCCATCCCGTCACATGAACGGAGGGGAGTTTAGGAAAAAGTGAGTTCACTTTGGGACTACATCAAGGCACCCCTCAGGATAGGGAAGCTCAGTGGCTTTTGACCCCCCTCCCAAGTCTGTCCACAAATCTCTCCTCCTTGGATGTCCCTACCTGAAATTTACCACTACAGTAATTTATTGTGGACTCAAGTCACTACCATGTAAGATAGTTTGATCATCTTTTTGCCTTTTAACAGTAAGTAGAGACAGCAAAGAGTGGGAGGGTTAATGGCAGCTGGTAAGGTTTTGGGGGATGGTGGTAGATAATAGGAGCCAGGTAGTAGGGCAGGGAAGCTCTGAAGAAAGGGGACAATGAATGGTAGCTCCAGGAGCCACCACAGCATGAGTGCCTTGGATTGCTCAGTGGTGTGTGGGGCTATGGGTCAGGGGGCCCCTCAAGGTAGGAGAGGGCACATAAAGGAATGTAGAAAGACCCTGAGCTTCCCTCTGCCGAAGCTTGGCCTAGGCCTACATATCTTTCCTCCACATACCCTTCCTGTCTTCCTGTATCTCGGTCGTTTCAAGGGTCATGTCAGGGGCCTGGCCCATGTTCTCTGTGATAGGTCAGATGCCTCTGGCTTCCTGCCCCCTATCCTTGACCTCATCTCTGATTCTAACCACAGCTGTGCCGGCCTCACCTTCATAGCCACTTGTCTCAAGGGCTGGCCCATGTCCTTTGCTTCCTCTGTTTGGGGATTTCTAGGATGCTTTGACACTAGTGGGAGCCCACTTACCTCTCCCATGTGCACAGCCCTGACATACAAGGGAGTGAGTGCCTCCACGGGAACCTTCAAACAGTGGGTGAAGGGAACTGATGGATGAATGCCTCTTCTGGCTGACTGTGTGGACAATCCTGAGAGATTATGTTTACATGCTCCTCAAAATGTCCTGGGTGGGATTAAGCTCCACCTGCACAGTGATGACCTTGATAACACACCCATACTGTCTTTTCTTCCTTCCTTCCTTTTTCCCAGTCCCGCATTTCTACTCTCTAGGATCGCCTCCCAAATACACTACCTGCACACAATCTCTTATCTCAGGCTCAGCTTTCCAGAGGGGGGTACCCAGGACAGCAGAAATAACTTCTCTGTGTAATCCCAATAAATCCCAGGGCTCCACGAGGCTCAGTCTTGGCAGGATGTCCAACGCACAGTCCAGCAAACAATAGTGGCATCACGAAAAGGAATTTCAATCTTTAGCATGTATAAAGATGCATCAAAGAGAATCTAACACTTTCTAAATTCTCCTTGTCTGGGCCCCAAACCATCTCACAGCTACTCCAGACCCCTTTGCTTGCCATTATTGCCCTTATTCTTTTCCATCTCTTTTACTGTATGAATGTTTTTAGCTTCTCTGGCTTAAATCAGTCACATACACATACCCCCTTTCCATCTCTCTACAGAAGCTATTCTGATTCGGCTCCCCAGAAGAGTAAGCAGCAATCTTCTTTGCTGGTGGTGGTGGAGGAATGAGGGACTCCTACTCCCTCCCAGTCCCTTCCCCCTTTGCTTCTGGGATAAGAGTTAGACTTCAAGCTTCCAGGGAATAAACCTAGGTATAAATACTGGTCTACATAGTGCCTAGACAGAAGCCCACAGCAAACCTGCAGGGAGACCACCTTTTTCCTGTCATGACACACACGGAAGTGGGCATTCTTATACCATATACTCAGGTACATGGATAAAATTGCCATCCCAAAGGACAACAGGCTCCCTGTCTTGCTTGGCACAGTGTCCCCCATTTGCAGTGTGTCAGACCCCCCTAGTTGGGAAAGCTGTGGGGTGTGCAGGCAGGACCTCCACACTGTGGTAGGTCCTGAGAACACGTGGAGAGCTGGCTCGCTCTCTCGCTCTCTCTCTCTTAGCTTCTAATGAACACAAGCACTTGCTTGACATTTTCCTGTACATTCTTACATTTTCCAACTGCCTCCCTGCCCCCATCTACACATTCCACAACATGGCAATTAATTGTTCTCTGCTGTTCAGCAGCACTGGTGTGCACAGCCGTGACCACAGTCTTGCTTTGTTCCCAGTTTAATCAGTGGCTGTCCCTGGCCATCCCTCAAAAAACAGACCAAACCAGCCAGCTGCAGACCCAGCTGTCCGCGAGCACCGACACTGGCATTCATGTGGCCGCAAGAGAGCCCACACAGTGCCCAAAGAGAGCTCATTCTTCTCCTTTCTCCTCCTCACAATTGACAGGCTCTGAGGAAGGAAACCATGAGCTCTGGGCTTGGCAGCGGGGCAGGAGGCTCTTGTTAACAGCTTGCCTTCCTGTTTATACGGGGTCTGGCAAAACTGTTAATTTCTCTCACAGAGGTGACAAATGGGAAAACCAGAAACGCCAAGGAGTAGCAGCTTGGAAAACTGCCTCAGAGAGACTTCTTGAAGCAAGGCAGGGGTCGCAAGTGTGTTTGGCGGGGGGGGGGGGGGGGGGGGTGCGCATCTTGGGTTTCAGTCCCAAGAAGAGGACATCCCTCCAGAAAGATGCACTGAGCCCCACTGTATGGGCCTGCCTCACCTGCTGTTCTGCTTCCCACCAATGGGTCCCTAGAGAGTAAGCATCTGGAATAGGACCTGCAGGGTCTCATGCCCATTATCCACGAGTGACTCTGATCTGGCCCTGAAATGGAAACCACTCCGGGAAATACACCAGGATTCAATGGCCCCCTTCCTGCTGCCTCCCCCTGGCATCTTAAACCCTGGGCAATGTTTCTCTGCCCTGGCTGTACATTGAAAGCACTTGGGGGAGAGTCTGATTCACTTGTTCTGGGGAGGGAGCTGGGCCCTGATCTGTTTTAAAAGCTTCTCTAGTGATTCTAATGAGCAAGCCCGGGTTGAGAATTTTGGGAAGGAAAAACTTTTCCTCTACCCTCTTGGGTTCAGTAACTGAGGAACTGCAAATTTAACTGTCAAAAGATTAACAGGAGAAAAGGAATACAAGTCTATTCATATTTGACATGCATGGTAACTCACATAAAAGAAGTCCAACTCAAAGAAGCAGTTAGACTCAGAGCTTCTATGCCCTTAACAAAGGTAAAGAGGGTTTGGGCTTTAAGGGGCAATCAATTATAGGGAAGTGACTAGGAAAGATATGGGGGGAAATGAATGTAAGACAGGGTCATTTTAGTAAGGCTTGTTAATGCAGACTCATCTTGGTGCTGACTCCAGGGATAAGAGTTGTTTTTCTTTCCTGGTATGGGAGGGGAGTACATCTTCAAAAGGGAAATCTATGCCACCTTCACGAAGGGAAATTTATGCCCAAATTTTAGGTAGATACGGTGAGGGCAAAGAATTCTTCCTGCATCTATTGCTTCTCAATTGCTTTTAGCTCAAAATAATCCTTATTCCAAAATGGCGTATTTTGAGGTGGCATATCCTAATCTCCTTCAATAACTACTATAAAGGATAGATTGTTGTTGTGTTGTTTCCATTATTATTGTAAATTAAATGTGAGCTCATTTCAGAAAGCTGTTTATAGGGGTAGGGCTGGAGGCAAGGAATGAGATGACGAGCAAGTCATTCCAACAGGCACAGCCCCCTGCTAGGGTGACCAACCGTCCTGATTTGACAGGGACTGGGGGCACGGGTTTAGGGAAGTGTTCCCTGGATGTGGATCTGGGAGATCCAGTCACCCTACTAGACCCCAGGGTGCCACGGACTGCCTTTTGTCATGGGTTCCCTGGGTCCCTGAGCCTCTTGAAGGCAGGCATGGAGTATTATTCCTGTTTATATTCCTTAAGGATCTGCCATGTAGTAGGTGCTCATTATTCATTTCCTGAATTTGCTGCCTCCTGTTTAATACAACAAAGGTCCCTAGCTTCTGATATTTTATGTGGGAATGTTACCATGCTTTCATGGCCTGAAGAAAGACATAATGTTATTTGTTCTAGAGAGAGGAGCAGCTTCCGAGTGGGTGGGAGAGCAGGTTGTAGGCTGGCTTTGGGAGACTATTTGCAAGCCTGTGGACCCAGAATGCTGTGACTGCAGAGAAATGGAGCTATTCTCAGCCTAGATACAGAACTCACTTAAATATCCCTGTGCACACAATTCCCATCAAAGGGACTGGATTACAAAAATTAACTATTTTGGAGCTTTTTTCTCTTATAGAAGGAAAACCAAGATATATTCTCCCTCTCTCTCTCTCTCCTTCAGTCTTACATGAAGAGGGTAAAACGAGGATTGGTAGCTTTGTGGAGAACACTGCAGCTTTCTACTAAGGCATTCTGAGGACTCGCAAAGCCTGACAGGCTGACAGGCAGGCCTTCCAGAAGCTAATAGTGAAGACCTCCCCATCCCACCACACTGGCCCCCTCCAATCCTTAGTGCAGCCACTTTGGCTTCCTGCAGAGCCCTGGAGACCTGCCAGGGTCCTGTGCATCTCCTGTTTGGGAGGCTCCTACCCAGCCCCTCTTACTTCTGCTCCTTCTGCAATGGTTGGCTCATGCCTAGGCAACTCCAGGAAGTCCTATCTCCCCCTCTCTCTTCTGGACATTTCTAAAGCAGGCAGAGTCCATATCACGCTGTCCAGCATCCCTCTATGTTCCTTTCTGGAAGTAACCAGGTAATTCATTCTGCCAGCATCTCCCTTGCTGATATATGCTCTGCTCCTATACCTCAGTCTTGGTATTCCTGGGACTATGTGAAAACCTGGGTGGCTGTGGTCTGCCCACCTGCTCACCATGGTGTCTAACCAATAGGAAAGTAGTTTGAGTGGTGTTGGGGGTGGGGGGCCATAGTGTTGGCTCTGCTGCCATGAGGCCTTGGGTGTGAGTTCTCTCACAAGGTCGCCTTCCCTGGTTCTGTATTGTGGGCATCCCTCCAGAACCTCCAGGATTACAGGCTGTCTACCATCTCTGCTACAGTCTCTACTATGTCCTGGGCTCCTAAATCCTGGCCAGATCCTCAGCTCAGCCCCACAGAGAGCAGCTGAGCACACAATCAGGAGCCTCACTCTAGAGTCAGTTACCCTGAGTTCCAGCTGTGTGGCTAGATCCTCCCAGTATCTGAGTTTTCTCATCCATAAAATGGGGATAAAAATAGAGTGACCCACTTTTGTTAAAGTGATTAGCACAGTACCTGAGACATAACAAATACTGGCTATTATTTAATATTATGTTAATGGAAGGGAGAGAGGCCACCTGATTAATATGAGTCCTATGCCCCAAAGTTTTCCCATCTTTGGGTTGGTTCTTATTGTTAGAGGCAGTTCTGGTCTCTCTAGGAACTTCTAACCCCAGCCACTCCTGGGTTTCTGGCCTATGCCTCCCAAAGAGGCCAGCCAGGGCCAAGTTCTAAAAAGGTTTCCTTTAATTGCCACCGATATAGTCCATTTCTAATTTCTTTGTACGTGCTCGTTTTGATCTCTCAAACCTCTGTGGGTTTGTTGAGGCAAGCAATTCTGTCTTGTGCAATTTCTTTATCTCCCAACTAAGCCTAACATAGTTCTAGGCACTGGTTGAGTGACACATTAGAATCTGGGAGAACCCAAAAGCAATTTTTTACCCATGTTGCCTAATGTCCCTGAAATAACACTAAAGGGAGCCCCCTACCCAGCCTTGTTAATCTTGGACATCTTCATCTGGAATAGGCGAGTTAACACCTGCCTTGGATTTTGTCAATTGGGATTGTGGAGTGACAATTAGGAGAACTTCCAGTCCTAGCCTTTGTCTACTCCCTGAGGTTTAGAATAAGCCCAAATAGCTTTACTGGGAGGCAGACAGGGGAGATACCAGCCAAAGTCAATAAATAGACATCCTTTCTCCCTCAGTTTTATTTCCTCAGCAGTGCACCATAATAATGCTGAGCCTAGAGTCTGCAGTAATAAAACAGACATGAGCCATGAAGAGGCTATAATTCTAGGCTGCAGGGAAAGCCCCCAGGCTTGTCCTCCATGGCCACCCTTCTTTTACTGGAAAAGGAGCTGTTTGTGGCATCTCTGAGGTCCCTCTGGCATTTTAGAGCCTTTGTTGGAAAATGCTTCTATATTAGCATTAAGTCTGTGCTATCCTTGAAAACACTGGCTCAGTAATAAGTGAGCTAACCAATTTTCCATAAAGAACTCTAAATTCCCCCACTTGTCTGAACAAAATATCTGTATTCTGAGCTACCTGCTGTGAAAGCTGAAACTCCATCAAGTTTTGCTTTAACACTACTGCTCCTGGGGCTGAGGGCTGGTCCCCCATTCTAGCCAGGGTCCTCCTTTCTCTGTCTGAGTCCTTGCTCTGCTCTGAGATAGTTACAGGCATATTAATGGGGCCAAGAGTCCTTCTGCCAGATGGAATGAAACACCAGAGACTTACTGCAGTCAGCAACCCTTGGAGGAGAATCCAGACATTAAATGCTTTGCTGTGCAGAAACTGACAACCAACAGCAAAGCCGACCAGCCCCGGCCCACCATGCACATCATATTCCTGCCTGGGCATCCAGGCTCAGCCTGTCCCTTGTCTGAAAGGCCCTCCCTTCTCCTAGGCACATGACAATCTTACGGTCTTTCAACACTCAGCCCTAACTCCTCCCTCTCTTCTCTCCATTCATTCAGAGTGCCTTTATTGAACACCTATTGAATTTCAGGGAGTAGGCTGGGGATGGGGATATGAAGATGAAACTCATAGGACCTACCTGCAAGGAGCTCCCAACCCAGGAAGCCTTCTCTAATGACTCCAGCCCACAGGTACATGCCCTTTTCTGAACTCCTGTGAACATCATCTGGTTGGTCCAGCTGTGGCTTTCACTAATATTATCCCCAACTTATAGATGGATTTAAATCGTCCAAGGTCACTGAGTCAGTTGGTAGTTCTCCACCTATCTCTGTGTTGGTCTTATTTCCCCAACTGGCCTCCAAGCTTCCAAGGAAGTGGACAAGACACTTTAGCTTCTCTACCCTCATAGCCAACTCCTTTGCATGCATTTAGAGCCCAATAAAGGCTGATGCCTTGGTGATTGCCCTTGGGCCAGCCCAAGATCACGGGACTGCTCTGCATGGGACCCCACAGCCCAGACCCTGCATCCTGAGAGGCTGAGTTAGTTGTCCGTTGCTCTGGACTCATGCTCACGTTGCCGTGGTGTGGCCTCCTTTTGAGAAGCAGCAGCTTTCAGCTTCCGGAAGCGGACCTGCGTCTCAGGTTTACAAACAGCTTTTGCTTGCTCCAAAGTTGCTATTCTCAAGACAGGCCACGGTAAGAAGGCCTCAAGATGGGAGAGGTTTACTTAAATAGGGGTCTTGGTTGCCGTGTTCTTCCTCAGAGAAAAATCACATTACCCTGGTCTCTTTTGCCCATGAGCCATTTATGGGGAATAAGCGATAATGAAGAAAACGGAATTTTCCTCCCAGGAAACTTCTGGGACAGCTCCTTGTGAGGGGCTGTGGTCTTGCCAGGAGAGCACAATGTGCGGGAGGGATTAGTGGAACTGTGCAGGAAGCTCAAGTGGACCCGCCCCCCAATGGTGGGCCAGCCACGGTGAAGTCACCGAGGACCCTGTGGGCTGGGCCTCTGGCCAAGAGGGGTCGGCCTGGTTGTCACCCAGCCAAAGGCTGCTGTGCCCATGAAACTGTTCCTCCACAGACCCGGACTCACTTGCGATCCACAGGCTATGGGTCAGTCTGCCCGGGGGGTTATCCCTCTAAGGGCAGCCAGAGCAGGCGGGGGGATTTAGGAAGCAGAAAGTGAGGACTCTGCATGGGAACACTTAGATTTCAGGACTCAGGTCAGAACCTCATTGAAGATTTGGTTGATGTCTTTGCAGCAATTTAAATGTCCATCTCTCCAGAGCCAGCTCCAGAATCTGGTAAGCTGGGAGAGAGGTCTCAGGGCCTTGGAATGAAATCCTGGGGGTAGAGAAGCAGGGAGGGAAGTGCTCAGAGCAGAGAGAAAAGGTGTTCCCCCACCCAGAGGTGGTCAGTGTGGTGAGAGAATGTGACTAATAAGATCTAATTGTGCCAAAGGGAAACAAACCCACTCTAGGGGCATCTTCCTAGAGCTCAGAGACCAGGGAGAAGGAGCCACCCACAAGGTGACCTTGTTTTAGGGACCAGGGAGGGAAAGGAGAGGACACACTCTGGAAGAGTATATTCAAGGCACTGAGAACATCAGGATACAAAGGCGGAGGTCCTAGGGCTGGGCTAGGGACGGGCTTTCTCAAGGGCAGGGGACAGGAAAGAGATAGGACACCTTGAGACAGACTTGCCACCAGTCAGCAGGACCCAGGCTGGCTGGGTGGCCGACAGCCAGGAGACAGCCTGCTCCTAGGGCAACAGACACCGCCTCTTCCCAGAGACCATGAGGTGTCAGCCAACAGAAAATCCACCTGGGCCTCCTTGTGCATTTTGTTATTCTCAGGAGCCAGGAATGTGCCACTTCCTTCTGTCTCCCTGACCTCAACTACACTCAGCAGAACAGCTGGAGAGTCTCCAAAAGTGATTTGCCTCCCATCACCTGGTAACAGGCAACAGGCAGACTGAATAACCATCACCTTTAATTTTTGTTTTCTTGAAATAAAATTCCTTAGAAAGAGCTCTGAAAATGAGAAGAAATCCTAATTTGGCAACACCATTGAATGTTTCCATATTTCAGAGCAATTCAATCTCTGGATTTTTAGAGAAAGAAGGAAAGAAGGAGGGAAGGGAGAAAGGTGGGTAGGAAGGAGGGAGAGAGGGAGGGAAGGAAGGAATGAACTGGAAAGGACCTAAGCAAGAAGGTAAATTAGCCCGTGCGGTTTGATAATGAAGATAAAAGCCCTAGCAAAGTTCTCACTTCCCCAGATCACATGTGGGACAGGGCCAGGTGACCGCCCAGCCTTGCTCACCACATCACCCAACTCTGGGCCCATTTTGAGGGAAGAAGAGCTTAGCAGTCTCTACAAGCCCAACCCCTTCTACTGGGCCTAGCCTGAGGCTGGAATATGCCACTAGCCAATTTATGGAAGTTCACTCTTGTATATTAAAAGTTGCCTGGGGGCATCTGGGTGGCTCAGCTGATTAAGTGTCTGCCTTCTGCTCAGGTCATGATCTCAGGGTCCTGGGATGGAGCCCCTCGTCGGGCTCCCTGCTCAGCGGAGAGCCTGCTTCTCCCTCTGCCTCTGCCCTCCCCCCGGTGCTTTCTCTCTCTCTCTCAAAATCTTTAAAATAAATAAATAAAAGTTGCCTTATAGCATACGCAAATTAAAAATTAAGTGTGCCTGACATAACAAAGTACAATTGTACATTTTCTGAAACAATAAAGGTGTTCTTTGGCTTGGCCCTCCAGGGCTGCCTTGACAAAGGTAAAAGAGATGGCTGCCTGCTCTGGCTGACCCCATGGTCCACATCCAGGGATGGGGTGTGGGGCTCCTAGGTTGCCTCCTGTCCTGTTTGCTCCGTCAGACTCCCCTGTCCTCCCTCCGCAAGTCCCCTCCCACCTCTGATGGCCCCTTTGTTCAGCTCTGTAGCAGTGAGCTCTGTCCTTGAGGTCAGATTTGCTGGCACACGGGACTAGGAGCATCTTTGGATCTCTCCCGTGTGTACATGCCTGTTCCGCCTCATCAGCTGGGCTGGAAGATGTTACTCTTTATTTTTTTTTTTAAGATTTTATTTATTTCTTTGACAGAGAGAGACACAGCGAGAGAGGGAACACAAGCAGGGGGAGTGGGAGAGGGAGAAGCAGGCTTCCCGCTGAGCAGGGAGCCCCATGCGGGGCTCGATCCCAGGACCCTGGGATCATGACCTGAGCCGAAGGCAGACGCTTAATGGCTGAGCCACCCAGGCGCCCCAGATTTTCCTCTTTAGCTCACCCGTGTTCACAGGAGTGTCTGGGATGAACAGTCTGCACTCTGACAACCGTCCACCCCCAACACCCACACACACCTACACACCAGTTCTACCCAGAAATCTAGAGATTAAACACGGTGGTGACAGACCCAGGAACAGCCTAAGTCAGGGCCCCACTTGTAGTTCTATGGAAAGCCACTGGTTTTTTGAGGTGACAAGTGACAGTCCTTTGGACTTTTGATTAAGTGTCAAATGATTCTTCCATCTGAGGGGTTCTTCCATCCGTCCCGGAAACCCTGGCAGGGCAGGAGCTGGTGTGAAGTGCTAGCACACCCATCACCTCCACCCCGCGCAGCCTCAGCCCCCGCAGCAGCTTCTTTAAGAGCAGGGAGGCGGTGGGGCCGGCTGTCTTCACAGAATCGCGTGGAAGAACACCAGACCTGGGATCCATCCTGGCCGGGGATGAAGTGGAAAGGAACTGTCATAATGGCAGGGAAGGAAATAACTCTAGCCCTTACACATTGACCAAAGCCGCTGCAAGCCCAGGTGTCCCCAGCTCTGAGGCTGCGGTTAAACACCCGCAACCCCAAGCCTTCAGACCAGACCCAGCCGACCACACGGTGCTGAGAATTCGGTTCCTCTCAGAGGTCCCAAGTCACAAACACCTGTTTTCACAATGAGCACCTGCTCTCTGACTAGAAAAGACAGCAGACATGGCATGTGAAAGCCCAGCAGCAGGCAGACACCGGTCACCAGGCCCCGCTGAAACTTGCTGGCTGCCCGAGGCCCTGCTGCCTGGCCCTTGGGGGGTGGGAGGCTCCAGGGACGCGTGGCCTCCATGCCTCCGGAGCTGGGGGAACCCAGTGGGACAGAAACTCCCCCACTCTCCCAGCCCTGAGTCATCACAGCCCCACCTGGTCCTGCAGGCAGGAAAGAGAACCACTGAATTTCAACCACAGGGCTGAGAGCTTAAGAGGCTCCAAGCAGGGCCATTAATGAGCAGCCTTGCAATGAGACTAAGCAGAGCAAAGTGAGACAGAACTCTGCCAGGAACCAGAAGAACATCAGTTGGCACCTGGGGCAGAGGCCTGTTCTGCCTTTGGGAGTCCTTGGCTTGGCACCAGGGTGAGGCTTCTCAGAAGTGTTTTGACAAGAATACTCCAGAAGTCTCTATGGTGCATCCAAGTTCATGCGTCCATAGAATGTTAAAGTGGGAAGGGACCTTCTGTGGGACTTTTCTAAGTCCTTTCTCCTCTGTGGGCCACAGTTCAGTTTGCTTATCTGTACAATGAAAGCCTTAGACTAGGTCCATGGGTCTCAACTCTGTCTGCACATGGGAACTACCTGGGGATGCCGTGATCATGAGCTTGTGATTTCCGAGATTGCTTCCAAGTAACCCGGGGAGCCAGGTGTTGGGGGAGTCAGCGGACATAGTGCTATCCCAAAACTGGCCAAGACTTATACATTGTTTCAATGGGACGAGGGGCTAATGGAGGGGGGAGATTATTCTGTTTACTGGACTATTTTTCTGAGTAAAAAGTTAGAAAAATGAAACTACTGTCCTAAACCTACCTATTCCTGATTCTCACCTGGAATCTATTAAACTGGAACATCTAGGGGCTGAGGCCCTGGCTTGGGGTTTTCAAAAGGAGTCCCCAGGTGATTCTAGTGTGCATCCAGCATCGAAAGCACTAGCTAGATGCTCTCCATGGTTCCCACATGCAGCTGAGCCCCTGAACCACCCACACCTTCAACCAGACATAGCAAGTCACATTCAGATCCCATTTGCTTTAACTGCGCACTGCTGGAGCCCTTCCTCTCGGGACAAGACGGGAGGGCCTCGAACAAAGCCCCTCGACTGTACTTAGAGTAGGGAGCCCCTGTTAGGCTGTTACCCCAGGTCCTCTAGTTAGCCCACTCTGCCTCGAATGCTGAGCCCTCAAACTGGCTGCTTCCTGAGGGCTCCAGGGCCACCTGTGCCAGCTCAGGGAGGATGGGGGGGCTGCCCCTCCAGGTGTCTCGGGAAGTTCTGGACAGGACTGATCCCGCTCACCTGTTACAGTGAGCTTGAACTGGAGCCTCGTTTTCAGTCTCCTCGTGTGACCAAGCTGCCAGGCCTCCCACCTCTCTGAACACAGCAAGTCACATTCCTATTGCATTTGGTTTGACTTCCCAGCAGACACTGAATGTTCCTGGATGGCTTCCCAGCATCCTTTCTTTCCCTGCTGCCTTTCGGCGTCTGGGACCAAGCAGCAGCAAACAAGCTCAGTTTGGATTTCCCCTCAGGATGTGCAGCTTCCTGGGGCCCCTGAGAGGTTCCACCTGCTTTCACTGCCCCCCCACTCCAGAGCACCAACTGCAGCCCCCTGGGCCTCCCACCCTCTGCTGCCCAAATTGATTTTCCTTCACTCTCCCCACTGGTACAGACCTTTACATTCCAAACTTAGCAAACTCCTCAGAAGGTTCCCCCTCTCTGTTGGACCCTTCGTCCTTTGTTAATGACAGATTAGCTCCACAGGGGAGAGGGTGGGCCTTTCTGAAATGCAGGAACTTCTTAGGTCATACTGCTACTTCGTTACATAGGTACCTCTTACTGCCTTTTCTGTAGCTGAAGTTGGTTCTCCAGTTTGGCATTTGAGGCTTTTCCTGTCTCATTTCCCAGTACTTCGCTATTAGCCTTCTGCTTTGGTCTGTCTGGTTTGCGTATGTCTCCCAAATGTTCCATGTACGTTTAGGTCTCTGCTCAGGCTAATCCTCCTGCTTTGAAAAGTGGATTGCCGTTTTCTCTACCTGCCATCCTTAGTACTTGCCAAACCCAACAACAATAATAGAGGTTAAAACTTTTTGAGCACTGTGCCAACAGTGCTAAGCACCATCTATGCATCATCTTATTTATTCCTCAGAAGACCCTCAATCACTTAAAAAAAAAAAAGCAAACTTTAGACTTACAGAAAAGTTGTAAAAATAGTACAGAGAGCTCTGTGTACCCCTCACCTAGCTTCCGCTAATGTTAACATCTTATACAACCATAGTACAATTGTATTTTTTTCTCCCTAATGCCGTCTTTCTGGTCAAGGATCCCAAATTTAGTTATTGGGTCTTCTTGTTATCCAATCTGTAAACAGTTCCTTAATTTTTCATCGTTTTCTGTGACCTTGCCTTTTTTGATGGGTGCTGTTTAGCTATTATGTAGAAAGTCTCTTAATCTGGGTTGATCTGATGTTTTTCTCATGCATGGTTGAGGTTATGTGCTTGTGGCAAGAATACCCCAGAAGCGACGCTGTGTCCTTCTCAGAGCACCATACGAGGGGGTTCATGATGCCGATTTGTCAACTTCCAGGTCACGTTAACCTTGAGCCCTTGATGAAGGTGGTACCTGTCAGGTTCCTCCATGGTAAAGTTCCTCTTTCTCTCTTCACAATTCATAAGTACCTTGGGGGAGACACTTGGAGACTATGCAAACATCCTTTTTCTCCTCTGATTCCTGACCACGGAGTTTATACCCACCCATGGATTTTCGCCTGCAGCAGCTATTACTGTGATGTGGGTCTAAAGGGGATTTTGTATTTCACGAGGGTCCCTGTTTTACCCCCTTGATAGAGGACAACACTGTGCCTCTAAGTCCACATCTGTCCATAATACAACAAATATTTACTGATCACCTTCTATGTGGCACCCCAGTGCGAGCTACTGGGAATACAATTGTGAGCAAAACCAGGGTCCCCTTGGTGCAGTGGGAAGGGTTGGTTTGTCTGTCCTGTCTTTTCTGGGTGGTGGGTGAGTAACTAAGATAGAAGAAGAAGCCAGAGGGACAAACATATTAAATAATGTCTTGTACAGGCTGGGGAGAAAGTCAGGGACTTGCTTAAGTTCACATGGAGCTGCAACTCAGGTCTTAGAATGCCAATTTCAGGGCCTTCCCTGTGCCAACATGTTCTTCATTTATCTTTGTTCACTTTTTAAAAGATTTTATCATTTATTTATTTATTTATTTATTTGAGGCTGGAAAGGGGCCGTGGGGGAGGTAGAGGGACAAGCAGACTCCTCGCTGAGCACAGAGGCCGATGCAGGGCTCGATCTCACGACCCTGAGATCATGATCTGAGCTGAAATCAAAAGTTGGATGCCTAACCGACTGAGCCACCCAGTTGCCCCATCTTTGCTCACTTTTTGATGCAGGGGGCAGAAGGGGGACCGCAGCACGGTGCGGGTGATTATGAAGATGTGCATGCACATAGGGCTGGGGCCAGGACTGAGGGCAGGGAGCTGGACATGTGGGAGGACTGGGGCTGAATGGCAGAGGGGATGGTTCATAAGGAAACCACAGGCTGAAAACACAGAAATAGCCTTCGGGAGCCAGTTTCAGACTTCCAGTTTCCAGCTCCTGGGTTCTTTGCTCTTACAGCAACTGTCAGCCCACTGACCTGGCTACCCAGGCCAAATGCCCAGGACCTGGACCCCAGGTCTTCACAGTGAGAGGACAGTGGAGGTGAAAACCAACGGTGCTGAGTGTGGTGACAAGCACTGGACTAGGAGTGGTCTTGGGGTCTCTTCCTAGCTCACCCAGAGCGTCTATTCCAATCCCTTCACCTGTCAGACTCCAGTCCACTCACTGGATGCCAAAGGAGGGCGGGCTCAGAGATTTTCCATCTGAATCACCCAGAGAAATTGTGAAAATAGATCTCAGGCCCATCCCAGAGATGGGGTACAGGGGGCCTGGAAGTAGACTCAGGGACATGCCTTGTAACAAGCACCTCCAAGGAACTCTGGGCCATTCTCAGCCCTGGGCCCCACTTCAACTACGAGTGCACTTGGTCACCTCTGGGTTCTGTGACAGCATTTCCCTGAGCAAGCCAGTTTCCTTGGGCCAACTAGAGAGGAGGCCACATTTTCCAGGTGCTCCCTACCTGTTAGTGTAGGATAGGCCAGCAGAAGAGGCTGGGCTTCTCCCACTGACCAGGCAGGGTGGCCAAGCAGGCCACCTGCCTCCAGGGAACCAGCACCTGCGGTCAAGCTTGGGGGAGCTGAAGTGGCAGAACCTCCAGATGAGGGCACACTCTGCTGTTTCTTCAGGTGTCAGAGGTCATGCTCACCTCCATCTCCCCCCTTCTCTGGCCACGTCAAATCCCAGCCAGACCAAAGCTCATTTGAACATATTTGTATACCAGAGAGCAGAGTTCAGGGCCTGAATCCTGAATGCACTTTGTGTTTTCCCAGACTCCAGGAAATCAACAAATTGAGGAGACCTATAGGTCTACAGGAGTCCGAGGGGCTAGCCAGAGACCCCAGGACCCAGTTCCTTTGTGGGAAATCACATACTCACCAATGGATAGCTTTGAATCTCAGTCTGCCCTCAAAGCTCCATCTTTCAAGGGCTTCTTCCTCGATAAAGCTGTCTGCACACCCCCAGCCATAATTACCTGCTTCCTCTTCTACAACTTGGCTAGTCATTTTAGTGCCCATCTCCAACACCAGCTGGAAGTCGGGACTGTCCCATTTTTTCCCCCAGAGAGCTTTAGCAGGTGTTTAGCAAATTGAAAATAGAATTGAATGAGGCAGGGATGCCTGGGTGGCTCAGTCGATTAAGTGTCTGACTCTTGGTTTCAGCTCAGGTCATGATCTCATGGGTGGTGAGATAGGGCCCTGCACTCAGCAGGGAGATTTTCTCCCTCTGTCCCTTCCCCCACTTGTTTGAGCTCTCTATCTCTAAGCTAAATCTTTTAAAAAAATAATAAAATAGAGAAAGACGCACAAAGTCACACAATTGCACACACAGCTTATAATTATGTTAGAAGAATGACCTAAGAATAAGGGAGTGTCCTTTGACTCTAAGGACTCATTTCTCCCACAAAAGACAGAGACAATTAAGAACCTTGATGTAGCAGTGCTGGTGGAAGGCAAAACCTAGTCACATCTGGGTGTGACGTGGCCCCCAGCAGCGAGGGAGGCTTCAGGACACAGAGTTCTGCAAGCTAGTGGTAGTGCCTAGAGTCAGTGAGACTGGAGAGGGGTAGCTGCAGCCCATATGGAAAAGGCTGATCAAAAAAAATAATAAATAAAAATAAAAAAATCTAGTACTGAAAAATGTTTATGGCAAGACGACATTTTTAAAATAATGTTACAGTGACATTGGAGCTGACTGTGAACATTCTCTTTTCCCCTCTGGTTAGGAGTTTATGCAGACCACATGAAAATTCAATTAAGCAGTACAGTTTGTTTTGTAGGTTTGTTAGGGTGTAAAGCAGTTCTGGCATTGTTTGTGGAAATGAAGTGTTAGCCCTGGTTGACTGCTTACAGAAGTCCCTCGTTGTGACAGGGCTGGAAAATGAACTCAATGAGAATGTTTTTATTCCACATAGTGACTTGGTCAAGAGAACTAGTCAGGAAGCAGAAACATGGGCACCTCCTGAATGCCACGTGTCTATGACCCAAGGGCAATCGGCAGGATAAGGCTTCTAAATTCTGAGTAACTTACCTTCAACCAATGGGAACAACAAGGAAGTTCCCAAAGCCCCTGAAGCCCAAAGTGATACAGATTTCAGTGATATACAATAAGGGGCTGCTGCGGGGTCATGCCGAGGCCCTGCCTCTCCACAGCTGTAGATGTCCTAAAGAGCCAGTGTGCCCTAGCTCCCATCCCCCAACACACAGATAGGTCATTATTCACAAAAACCACCCACTGACTCCCAACCATACCTGGGGCATCCTCCCTACTGTCACATCTGATTGAGACCTCTCTCATGAGGGAAACAAAGCTTCAACTAGCTCACAATTTTCAATCAGAAATTCTACAGGGCTTCAAAGTTACATCCCTAGATATTCATCTGAGAGAAGTGAAGTTGTATAAAGTTGTACCTGAATGTTCATAGCAGCTTTATTCATAACAGGTTGTGCATTTTCCTTAAAAACTAAGGTTGTTTACTTCAAAACCAGAACTTAGTTTCTCCTCAAACTCTCTGCAGGATTCCATGTTGGCAGTGTCTGAAGATGCCTCTTGAAAGGGACTCTTTGGGTCAGCGATCATGCTCACAAATATTCCAGGAGCCCTAACAGCACCATCCTGGACCCAAGTTTGCTGCAGACATGAGCATGTTGACCAGCAGTTGGAAAAACCTCTCCAAAAGGCCCAACTTATCCTGGGTTCTCTACTCTAAACATCTTCTGGCCTTAGTCTCACTATCCAAGTGTTCATCATCTGTGCCAGGCTGCTGAGGGCCACATGGCTGGCTTAGCAGCAGCACACACATTACCTCTTGATCTTTATGACGTGTCAAGACAGGAGGTTAGGTTATACCCATTTTGCAGATGAGGAAACCAATCCCCACAGAGGTGAAGTCACTTGCCCAAGGCCACACAGCTGGTCCATCTTGGGCTGGGACTGAACCCAGGTGCTCTGGTTCCTGCAATAACTGAGGTTGCCCCCTCATGAGCAGGGTGAACTACTGGAGATGGAGGATCTCTGAGCTGCACCAAAGCATGATGGTCTTATCCCATGCGGGCCTACCCTGCTGCATATTGCTCCACCAGCTTGGCCAGGCTATATTTCCTATCCTACAATGTGTGCTCACCAGGCCTCCATACACATAATTAACTTCACCTATCAGCCGGCCTGGATGCCCTCCTGGGATGCCCAGACCAAGAGATGGGGTTTTAAAAGCCTTGGGTTCTAACCTTAGCATCTTACAAGTACTAACTGATTCCTCACAATAGCCCTATGCAGTAAGTTCTGTTAGCATCCCCATTTAACAGAGGAGAACAGAGACAGAAAGGTGTGAGGAAATTTCCCCAGCCTCTCACACTAGCAAGCGCCGAAGTCAGATCTAACATCCAGGTCTTTTTCTGACACAAGATCTGGGCTCTAATCTGTCTTCGAAGAGGTTAGAGAAATAAGCCAGAGGGAAAATGCTGGTGCAAGAAATGAAGGTCTTAGCTCCTTAGCAGTGGCAAAGCCCTGATCAGCCGGAGGCTGCTGGGGAGCAAGCCCTCAGGTAAGGCCACAAATAAATGGGAGAGAAGCCAATAAGATTAAGGCCTTAATCACAAGCTTGGCTCAGAGCCTAGCAGCAAAAGCTTACAGCAGCCTCCTACTGCGCCCCGGGGCTAAGAAGTTCCCACGGGGCTAGCTCAGCCCTGGGCATCCCGGCAGCCCATCCACACCCCCACCTATCTCATTAAAACCACAATGAGCTACCACTTCGCAGCCCAGAGGACAGCTACAGCAGAAGAGACAGGCAATAAGAGATGGCAGCTCTGCCACCTGGAACCCTCGGGACTTCGGAACCACACTTGCCCGGAATCTGACGTGCTCGGTGAGAAATCTAACAGCCCGGAGCTAGCTATCAGGACGTCCTTCTCGGAGCTTTCGGGGCACACTGACGCCTCGGACCCTCCTGCCTTTGTTCCCCGCGGCACCACCACACCCAGGCGCACACCCTCCCTTCCCCCAGCCTCCAGGCAGGGGCGCCCTTCCTCCGGGCCCAGGTGGGGAGGAAGCCCCTTCCTTCGCAGCCCTCCCGCCGGCCACTCACTGGCTGCCACGCCCCAAAACGGTTCTCTGCCTTCTCTAGGCTTAGAAGCCAGGCGGGCCAGCGACACAGAGGGCCGTGCGGTTCAGACGGGGACGCAGCGACGCGAACAGAACCGAAGGTGGTTGGAAGAAACGCCGAGGGGCGCGGAGTCCCATCTCTCGGCGTCGGCAGCCTGGCGACCGTTTGCGCGGGGGATGCTGCCCCCTGCTGGCCGCACGCGAGGACGCAGCGCGGCTGCCGCCCTGACTGTGCCGGCGACCTGGGAGGGGGCTGAGCTGTCCGGCTGGCCACAGCCCCACCCCCACCCCCGGAGGGCTAGGGGACGGGGCGGTGGGGTGGGGGGAGACCTGGGCATCAGAAGCCCCGAGTTCGAATTCTGTCCCCCACACCCTCTAGTAGCAGTGCTGGCTGCCTCAGCCCTTCTCAGCTCTAAAATGCTGTCAACTCTTCAAAAGTTCGAGAAGGAGATGAGTAAGAAGAAAAAAGCAAGAGGTCTGTCATAGCAGTAGCTCTGATATCCCTCCAGGGCCTACCTGCGCTTCCAAAGGCTTCCCTGGTCAGGTTTTCCTCGGGAGCCGCCAACTCCAGGGCATGCGCCTGTGAAGCAGTGGTGGTTACTGACTGGGGGGCTGAATACCGGCCCCTAAAGATATCCAGGCCCTAATCCTTGGAACCTGTGAATGTTACTTTAAATGGCAAAAGGGATTTTGCAAGTGTGATTAAATTAAGGGGGTTGAGATGGGGAGATAATCCTGGATTATTCAGGTGAGTCTTAAATGTAATCACAAGCGTCCTTACAAGAGGGAGAGAGAGATTTTTACTACAGGAGAGAAAGAAAACGGTATTACAAAGGAACAGGGGGGAGGGAGGGGATTTAAAAGGCTACTGCTTACTTTGAAGATGGGTAAGGGGCCAGAGGCCAAAGAATGCAGCTCTAAAAACTGGAAAAGGCAAGTAAATGGATGCTCCCCTGGAGGCTCTATTGATACCTTGATTTTGACCCGGTGAAATTGATTTCAGACTTCTGATTTCCAGAACTGTAAGAGAATAAATGTGTGTTGTTTTAAACCATGAGGTTTGTAATAATTGGTTACAGCGGCTGTCAGAAACTAGCACATGGCCTTCTACTCTCAACTCTTGTGTTAGGCAGTTGAGATCAGGCAGTTAAAAAAACAAAGACCCCTACTCTACCCCTGGGGAAATTTATAATCTCCCTTTCTTGGGATTTTAAGAAGCAACGGCCAAAGAGACATTTCACCACAGAAAAGAAATGAATGACTAAAAAGCACATGAAAAGATGCTCTATCCGTAGCATTAGGAAGGGCAGGAATCGTTAAAACCACAAGGAGATACCACTTCACACCCACTAGGGTGGCGATAATAGAAGACACTAACAAGCTTTGGCAAGGATGTGGGAAAACTGGAATCCTCATACAGTGATGGTGGGATGGCAAAATGGTGTGACCACTTCGGAAAATAATTGGGCAGATTTTTTAAAAGTTAAACAAAAATTACCATATGACCCAGTAATTTCACTCCCAGGAATCTATCCAAGATAAGTGAACATTTATGGGGTGCCTAGGTGGCTCAGTCGCTTCCACTCAACATCCAACTCTTGGTTTCTGCTCAGGTCATGATCTCCTGGTCATGAGATCGAGCCCCGTATTGGGCTCATGTTGGGCATGGAACCTGCCTAAGATTCTCTCTCTCTCCCTCTCTCTGCAACCCCACCCTGCTCCTGTGTGCTCTCCCTCTCTTAGAGAAAAAAAAAAAAAAAAGGTGGGGCACCTGGGTGGCTCAGCTAGGTAAGGGGCTGCCTTCGGCTCGGGTCATGATCCCAGGGTCCTGGGATCGAGCCCCGCATTGGGCTCCCTGCTCAGCAGGGAGCCTGCTTCTCCCTCTGCCTCTGCCTGATCTGCCTACTTGTGCTCTCTGTCAAATAAATAAATAAATAAAATCTTTAAAAAAAAGGTAAGTGAACATTCATGTCCAAAGACATGTATGCAAATGTTCACAGCTGCATTATTCATAATAGCCAAAACCTGTAAATGACTCACATGTTCACCAGCAGTGAATGAAAATGTGGTAAATACAATGAAATATTATTCAGCAATAAAAAGGTAGATTACTGACCTGCTACAATATGGATGAACCTCAAAAACATTATACTAAGTGAAAGCAGACACAAAAGACCACAAATTATACAATTCCATTTATATGAAATCTCAAGAGGTAAACCCACAGAACTGGAAAGGTTAGTGGTTGCTTGGGACTGAAGGTGGAAAGGGAGAATGACTACAATATATGCAGAAGGGATCTTTTTGGGGCGACGAGAGTGTTGTAAAATTGGATTGTGATGACGGTTGCATAGCTCAGTTATAACAGGTGAATTTTAGAGTTTGTAAATTATACCTCAGTAAAACTTACTAAAAAAGAAGGTGCAGCCCCAAGTACATAGGTTGATGTGGGTTCACACCTCTTAGGAGTATTTGCATTTTAAAAGGGGCTCATAAAAAAAAGATTTCAAACCGTAGAGTGTGACAGAAGGCCAAGCAACAGCGGCCAGCACTCCTTCGGGTCATCCTAGTCGGCAGGGTCCTGCTCCACCAGCCCGCGCCCCGGCTGTACTGGTGCCCTCCTTTACACTCTGGGGCAGAATGAGAACAAAGCCGCATACTTTCATCTCCCACCTTGGCTGGGGCCCCGCGTGGAAGCCGGTATCTGCCTTACGTAGCCCCATTCATGCAACAGTACCCCGGCTCTCATGCCTCAACTTTCTACAAGGCAGGCCTAGGACCTGCTGCAGCCCACCCCCATAGCCAGGTAAGTCCAGCTGGAGCAGTGGAGACCTTCCTCCTCTCAGAAGGGCCCCGCACCTCATCCTGCCCATCTCCTCCTGAGCTCCATGCAGCTAACAAGCCAAAGCAAGTGTAGTGAGGGCAGGAACCATATTTAAGACTTCTTGCATCCTCTCCAATGTCTCCCCCACAAAATGCCAAGTATAGACAAAAGAGCTGAGGAATGTACAATATAATGACTTATAAGTAATATATTTTTGTCATTCAGATGACCAAAATACATCTCTCAGGTGTATTTGGTCTTCATCCACAGTTCCTAAAAATGCTTCAGGGACATAAAGGTAAAATGGGAGTCTTGTTATTAATGAGGTAACTTTCAGACCCCACCCCAGGGCAGGGGTCAGTTGGTTGCCAGGAGGATGAACGATGTGATTAGGGAGTTAGAACTATCCATCCTACCTCCCATCCCCACTCTCCCCACCACCCCCCGGGAGGGAAAAGGGGCTAGAGGTTGAATCAGCCAAAGCCCAATGACCTCGTCAATTATGATGGTGTGATGGAGCCTCTATAAAAATCTAAGGGGACAGCTTTTGGTCCTTTTTGGAGAGCTTCCACACTTGGGAAACCAGAATGCTCCCACATGCCACCAAGCCAGACCCCAAGCCCCATGAGGACAGAAGCTCCTTTGTTCAGGGCCTGGCCCTATGTAACTCTTCATCTGGCTGTTGATTTGTATTCTTTATCACATCTTTAATAAACTGGCAAATGTAAATAAGACATTTCCCTGAGTTCTGTGAGCAGGTCTAGCAAATCAATCAAACCAAGAAGGAGGTCACTGGAACCTCCAATCTGTAGCCAGTTGGTCAGAAGAACAGGTCACATCCTGGGGTGTGGGGGACAGTCTGTAGGACTGAACCTATGGAATCTGATGGCATCTCCAGATAGGTAGTGTCAGAATTCACCCAATTCTCTGATACCCTAGGGTGCCTAAGAATTGCTTTGTGTTGTGTATGGGGAACTCCAGCATCGGAATTAGGTCTGGAAACCTTTTTTTTTTTTTTTTTTTAGATTTTATTTATTTATTTGACAGAAAGAGAGAGAGAGAGAGAGCACAGGCAGGGGGAGGAGAAAAGGGAGAGGGACAAGCAGACTCCTCGCTGAGCAGGGAGCCCGATGCAGGGCCCGATCCCAGGACCCCGGGATCATGACCTGAGCCGAAGGCAGATGCTTAACCGACTGAGCCACCTAGGTGCTCCGTGGTCTGGGAGCCTTTAAAACAAATGGTGACCACCTCATTTTTTAAAAGATTAAGAGCCAAACACTAGTGGTAGATTTAAAAAAGATAATCCACAAAGTTGTATTTCTTTTAATATACAAAAGAGTTTCTTTTTATTTGAGGTCAAGCTATAGGGCTCCAATAACCACCTGGCACATGTGGTGGTCGAAACAGAACAGAAGGCAGAATGTCTCCATAACAATAAATTCCTAATCCAATAAAATACAACCAAGTATGAAGGAAAAAGAATCAAGAATTCTTACCCTCTACTTTTAGGGGAGTTTCTCCCTAAAGAGGGAGAAAAGTGCTGAGGTTGAGTTTTCTAGACCATGTTAACAGTTCCCTAGTCTGTCCATTGATAAACTCATTCAACTTTGTAAGTTGGTACCATGAGCTTCCTGCTCCGCTGGACGCCTCCTGTGGACCACACTCATCAGCTGAAGCGTCTGCGTCATCAGAAGTCTACCTCAGCCCTTGGCTGGGATTATAGGCTGAGTCCTGAGGCAAGACCCTCCCCCACCACCACCACACACATGCCTTCTCCCCAGGGAGAGTCAGGAACCCCAACACAGCGGGATCATAGAGAACAGAAGTGACAGGCAGGATCAGATTCAAGGCAATTCTTCCTAAATTCACAAGTGTGTGATTTGATGGCACAGTGAGGTTTTAACTCCAAAGGACAATTCTCCTCCCACCCTCCTTTCTAGAGGTAGCAGCTACCCCAGAGCTTCTCTGATTGCTCCACCCACACCTGCACTTCCCTGTTTTGAGGAACATTCTTGCCTTGAGCACCATCTGGAACCTTGGCATGGGACTTAGGCTGGGAGGGGTTGAAGGGAAGGTGTCTGCAGAGGTCCATCAGGTCAAAAGCAGGTGCTATAGGCAGGCACTCCTGTGGTGCCACATTATGACCCAGAGAATTTTCCTTCTTAATGTAGGTTCTAGTCAAGAGCCACATGAGGCCAATAGCCAACATGAGCAAGACTGCAGTGAACACAGCAACTCCAGCCAGCAGGTCCAGGTAATTTAAGGATAACTCAACTTCTGAAATACAAAGAAACATTTTTTTTAAAAAAGAGAACCAAATGACAGGCTTATATTCCATTACCAAAGGGACTCTCAAAAGCACCTTCAGAGATTTATATACTCTTATCCCCTATCCCTAGCATATTGCCTGGCACATTAGTAGGTACTTATTTTTTGAGAGAATAAACAAATGAACTGACTGCTAATATTTTATCAAAGCCAAAGCCAGACTTGGAACAAAATGAACGACCCTGATAATGTAAAGACTTGTTACCAACTCTGGCTGTATAGCTCCCTCAAGAACCCCCATTCGTACACACGGAGTTAACTTCGAAAAATGTCCCACATCCTTTTGCAATGTGGATTCTAAATTGCCTATGAGCTAATGACTAAAAGTCTTCCATCTTGGGTATATCAGAAATTAATTTTGTCTATTTTTAAAAAGACAGAAACCATTAGGGGCGCCTGGGTGGCTCAGTCGTTAAGCGTCTGCCTTCAGCTCAGGTCATTGTCCCAGGGTCCTGGGATCGAGCCCCGCATCAGGCTCCCTGCTCGGCGGGAAGCCTGCTTCTCCCTCTCCCACTCCCCCTGCTTGTGTTCCCTCTCTCGCTGTGTCTCTCTCTGTCAAATAAATAAATAAAATCTTAAAAAAATTTAAAAAAAGAAACCGTTAAATTTGAGACCATTCACCAAGCACAAGAGCCAGTTGTATTCCAAAATGTATTCTATCATCATGTAACTTACTATAGATCCAAAGAACTATAACTAGTTTGCATACCATCTAGAAACTATCTTTAGAGCAAAATCCACAGACGCAAGATTTCTGAAACTTCAAGATGGCTGCCTCACAGAACTTATTTCAACTTAACTCTTGTCACTGCAGGTAACGGACTGAATGTTTATGTCCTCTCCAAATTCATATATTGACATCCTAACCCTCTAGGTGATGGTATTAGGAGGTGGAAATTTTGGGAGGTGATTAGGTCATGAGGGTTGAGCTCTCATGAATGGGATTAGTATCCTTATAAAAGAGGCCCAAGGGACACCCTTGCCCCCTTCTACTGTGTGAAAACAGAGCAAGAAGGCCATTTAAGAACCAGGAAGCAGATTCTCACCAGACACCGAATTTGTTGGAGCCTTGATCTTGGACTTCCAGCCTCCAGAACAATTTCTGTTGTCTATAAGCCACCCAGTCTATAGTATTCTGTAAGAGCAGACCAAATGGACTAAGACATTGTCTTATCTGGACACTTGGAGGGTGCAGGAAGTGAAAAAACATGGAAAAATTACATATTGTCGGTCACAAGTAGATTCCTAGTCATAAGATATTCAGTTAATACATACTGAGCCTGTATTTTGTGCCCAACTCAATCTTCCTTTGAAATATAAAAACTAAGAAACACACACCCATAAAAACCCAAAGAACTATGCAAACAGCATTGCAAGGTCTCCCACCTGCTCTCAGAGTCCAATAGCATCTTTGCTGGAATTTCAACATCTAATATTCAAAGAGCTAGACAAAACCTTTGGTGTCTAGTTGAACCCTTTGTTTCATAGGGGTGTTCAAGACATGAGCACCAAGGTCACACAGCAAGATGAGAAAGAGAAATCTTGTCTATTGATCTGACTGTGGTGGCACCAGGTAGTTTATATTATTTCACAGGTAACTGTACCAGTGAATTACCATCACCAGCAATAATTCCTTTAAAAAGCTAAGGGCATCAGCTAGTTCATTATCAACTGCTCTATGCCAAACCTGCTCAGAAGAAGCTCACTCAAACCCATGCAAATCCCTGCCCAGTTTCATCTTTGGTAATAAAACGTCTAAAAACAAGGGCATGACAGACAGAGCCTTGGGGAAACAACCAGATGTTCAAGGTAAATTCTACACACCTACTTTGATCAGAGTCAGGAATGGCATCCTTATGGAAGTGCTCCGAAGCTAAAGTTTGCAAAAGAAAAATCAGCGCAATGAAGATTCTTATAGGAAATGGTTTTATACCGTGTTCGAAGTTCTAGAACAGTTTCTGGACTTTGTCTCCTTCCGGGAATGTTTGCTTTGGTGTTGGTGACTGGAGGCATCAGATTGAGAGCTCGACCCTGACCTGAGGATGGTACAGATCTCAGGAGATCCCCGCAGCTCATAGGCACACAAACGAGAGGGCATCTGGGCATCCAATGCCTTTGTGAGGAGTGTGCACACACAGCATGTCAGGCTGCGTGGGGTATGGTCTTCATACTCCTTTTGGCAGCGACATTAGTAAGAGCCAAATCTGTTCACACATTCTGCTCCATTATCACAGAACTCCAGGCCAATTTCACACTCGTTCACATCTAAAAATAGAAGAATAGACTACTCTGGTTAGTCTCACTCTCTGGTCCCTTCTGCTGTACTATCCTCCAGACTATTCCAAAGACTCATCTTCTGCCTTTTCCCACTCTTGCCGGTCTCATGCTGTTCCTTGAACACATCAGGCACAGCCCTGCCTCGGGGCCTCAACACCATCTGGAGGCCTCCTCACCCTGCTGGCTAGCAGCATGGCTCTCTCTCAGGTGTCTTCTCAACAAGGCTTTCCCTTACCACCTTTTAACTACTATAATGACCGCATTTCCCAATAGAACATACCAACTTATCAACTAATCTACTCTATATCCTGGCTAGGGTGTAAAGCCCACTGGGAAGGAATTAGTCTTTTAGGTTCACTATTGAACCCCGAGTACCTAGGACAATGCCTGATCCATAGTGGGAGTGTAATAAAATAGGACATAAATAGATGAACTAATAGCCAACACTTCCTTGGACTGGGAGGCAAGCATAAATTTTCCATGATGAAGACTGAGAAGGGGCCTGATCTCCATGGGAAATGACATGGACTAGCACCAGGGGACTTTTCCTATTTACTCAATCCTGGCTGAATCATGCCTAATCTTCCAAGCATAGTAAATACCGACTGCCACCAGCAGCCAAGAGATCCACACATACCTTCAAGAAAGGGGCCTCTTTCCTCCACCTTATGGGTTCCTAGAGCATCCTTGATGAGGGTCCTTAGCTGGTAAGACAGAGAATCAGGCACACTCACTGCTTGAGATCTTAAGTGTAACCAGAAAATGTATATGATGTTCACAGCATCTTTTCTAGGAATGTTTTGGAAGGGAAGAAAAGAAAACACAATCCAGATATTGTGGTAGAGAAATATTAGTTTTTGAAGAGAGTACGATTAGACAATTTAGTTACAAAACTGTATCATAGATGGTCGAATTCATTAATTTAGTTTCTTATCCAAATTCTGGTCTTTTCTATGAAGTAACAAGTCTTAGTTCTTGTCTGTATAAAATTTTCTCTCTTGGGATGCCTGGGTGGCTCAGTCGGTTAAGCATCTGCCTTCAGCTTGGGTCATGATCTCAGGGTCCTGGGATAGAGCCCCACGTTGGGCTCTCTGCTCGGCAGGGAGTCTGCCTATCCCTCTGCATCTGCTTCTCCCTCTCCCTCTGCCTCTCCCCCAGCTCACGCTCTCTTGTGCTCTAACAAATAAATAAAATCTTAAAAAAAAAAAAAAGTTTCTCTCTCACATGAAAATTTAGCCTGAGGAGGTGGTTTTTAATCACATTCTTCTTAGGATGTTAGCTGCTCTAGTTTGTTGTAATTTGCCAAATTGTTCTCCATTTACAAGGCAAGGGAAAGTTGTGTCAACTTTATTTCAGGTATGTGGACTATATATAAATGAATTAGGCTTCCCCACCCAAAAAATGGAACAACCACATATTAACACATCTTGAATAAACAACTAAACCTCCAGAACATGTACTTTTCCATTCCAGTCAGCCCACCCTCATCATTTTGGGATTAATAGTAGTCCTTTTCTCCTAAGATCTGTAAGCAAAAGCAGAGATCGTACGAGACCACCTTTGCTCTTATTACAGCTGGTCAACATTCAACACATTCCTACCAACTGATTATGGAGGCTGCCTTCAGCCCCAAAACACAGGGAGTGTTATCCCCACTCCAAAAAAAGGAAAAAAGGTCTGGCGCACCACAGCCCTAGGTAGATAGCTGTTGCTTATCTTTTTTTTTTTTTTTTTTTAAGATTTTATTTATTTGTTTGACAGAGACACAGCAAGAGAGGGAACACAAGCAGGGGGAGTGGGAGAGGGAGAAGCAGGCTTCCCGCTGAGCAGGGAGCCTGATGCGGGGCTCAATCCCAGGACCCTGGGATCATGACATGAGCCGAAGGCAGACAATTAATGACTAAGCCACCCAGGCGCCCCTGTTGCTTATCTCTAATGGAGTGTCTTTTTCTGAATAAATTTTAAGAACAGAAGTTAAATGAAGGATGAGCACTGGGTGTTATACGCAACTAATGAATCATTGAACGCTACATCAAAAACTAATGATGTGGGGCGCCTGGGTGGCTCAGTCGTTAAGCGTCTGCCTTCGGCTCAGGTCATGATCCCGGGGTCCTGGGATGGAGCCCCGCATCGGGCTCCCTGCTCAGCGGGAAGCCTGCTTCTCCCTCTCCCACTCCCCCTGCTTGCGTTCCCTCTCTCGCTGTGTCTCTCTGTGTCAAATAAATAAATAAAATCTTAAAAAAAAAAAAGTAATGATGTACCATATGGTGGCTAACTGAACATTATAAATAAATAAATAAACAAACAGAAGTTAAAGGCCACTAGTTCCAGAAAAGAACTGCTAACTGACAATTATCATTAAAGTCAAGTCTTCCTGAAAAAGGAGAGAAACTTATTATCTTATTTTCCTACTCTTTGTCTATCTGTAGCATTTGCCACAGATCTCCTTCTTTTCGAAAGAAAAAGGAAAACCCACAATGCTACGTAGCCCACACACATAGCCTATTTCCACATGGAGTTATGCTATATGCATACAGGTTCGTATATTTTCAGAAATTTGTATTGTCATAGTCTTTTAATGGCTAGAAAGGAGTCAAGTAGAGGGTACCATAATTTATTTGATCTTGTTCATTACTCATATTTCTAACTTTTATTATAATAATCCTGTGATAAATATAATGGTATATGAGTTGTCCAAGTTCTCTTTCTGGGATTTCTAGAAGTGGGATATGTGGGCCTGAGACCCATTTGTTTTGAGCTCTTGATATGTCTGTTACCCTGTTTTCCGGAAGGTGCATGATAATTTATAGCCCTCTAAGCAATGTCTCATAACCATTAATACTTGCTAGACTATACTACATGCCATGAACTGTTCTAAGCTCTTTGTATTAACTCATTTAATATTCATATCAATCTTACGAAGTTAAGTACTGTTATTCCTATTTTATAGAAGAGGAAACTGAGGCACAGAAATTATGCCAAATCTTTTTACAGGAAGAAAATTAGTTTGAGGAAGAATCCTATTGTCAACTTAGGGTGAACATTGAGGGGAAGCAGAGTTACCGCAATTACTGATGCTTGTTAACAGCCTAAGATTGTATCCATCTGAACTCTGAGGACACCAGGAGTGTGGGATGGGTGCTCCTTTGTACCATTTAAGTAGCTATGGTCCTTCCCTTGAACAGCGCAACAACCAGTTCAGAGATCCTGCAATAATGCAAATAGTAGTAGTATCCCAGTCAATTAGGTCTCAGCAAGTTAGAAACTTTTAGAATTAGCACCTTCGTGGACTTTATAAAGCTAAGAAAACAGATTTGGAATGGGGACTTTGTCCAAAACTTTCTTAGGGACTCAGCTGGGACTAGAGCCTAATCACCTACACCCCAGTCTGCCATCCCTCTTGCATGCCCATTGCCCCTCAGCTGTGTTTCCTGATCCCCGCCAGAAGGCAGACCAGCAAGTCAGGGTATAGAGGACAGTTTCCACCTGGGTAAGGGCCAAAAGCCAGGAGAGGGAGACAAGGGAGGAGGGAGAGGGAGACAAGGGAGGAGGGAGAGGGAGGGAGGTAGAGAGGGGAAAGGAGGGTGGAGTAGGGAGAGGAAGAAAGAGAAAATGCAAATGTACAGGGGTGGGAACCCCCACTAGGGACTGCTGACCTCATCACTAGAACAAGAAGGGTCTGTGGGTACATAGGTACTTAGTCCAGTCCTCAACTTACCTCCTGCTTAGTTTCTCTCACCACAGATTTTAACACTTTGAAAGAGCCCCCACTCAAATTCTCTTTGAGGTGCTCTGACTTAACCGTCACTTTAACTAAGACATCTGCCAGAGAGAGGAGAGAAGAAACCCCTATCAACAAAGTACACCAATAAGGCTTTAGTCTCACAAGCCTCTTTGGGACTTCCCCCCCCCCGCCCCCCCCCCCCCACCTGAACCACACTCTTGTCTCTTGCATTTATGTTTGTGTTTACGCTAGACTGGGGAATGGGTTCTCAGACAATGGCCCAGGGCCATGCTGCTATTCAGGTTAAGCCTGGAAATTCCAAAACTTCCACAACCCAACTTGAGGTTTCAGTACTTGAGTAACCCTTCCACGATCCTGCACAACAGGATGGCAGCCCCCTGTTGCCAATCCTTTCCACGTGCTGCTGTCCATAACCAGGGTTGAGATGAAAAGGCCATCAGTGGTAGAATTCTTCACCACTCAGCAGGGGAAGGAAACACTGGGGGTTTGTGCCTTGTGTCCTCGCCTTTCTTGGGATCAGGACTGCTGAGGGATTACCTGCGGCCCCACAGAGCAGGCCATGGGGTTGGGGGACAACCTGGTATTTGGTACTCTCCCCTTTCCAACCTGAAGGTGTGGCCTGGCGGTGGCCAGCTGGTGGAGGGTCCCGGACGGGTCAGAGGCTCAATCCTGACTTCCTCAGCGCTTCCCCAATCCAGGGGATCCTCTTGGAGAGATCTGCTCTGCCAGGGGTCAGGTGAGGAGTCCAGGCTGTCTCCCATGGTCACCCTGTACAACATCTGAGCCATTTCTCTAGCTTTCTTTCCAAGGGCAGCTGCAGACCCCGACGCTGTCTTCTCCTTGCTTGGAAAGAACTGCGAGGACTTGGAGGGCCGTTCGGAAGGGGCTGGCAGTGGACAGTTCACCAAACCATCCAATACAGGTTTACTCTGCAATTTGGGCTTCCAGAAAGCAGTAGTGAGTAGGGCGTTTGTTAGACCCCTTCCTCCATTCCATGCCTTGCTTAGCTGTAGCCTTGGGGCTATGAAGGTTTCATCTATGAACAAAAACTCTTCTTCCCCATCAGGTATAAGGGAAAGGGGGGACAGATGCCCTTTAGGCCCTATGGCTTCCTCATCCCTCATCCCAGCAGTCCCCTGAACCTCTGCCCTTCTGCTTCCCAGACCCATGTGGGTGACACTCAGGTCTGAGATGGTTTCTAGCCGCCACTTTGGGGCCAGGCCAGAAGGAGGCTGCTCTCTACCAGGGGATTCTCTCCTTGCAGGGGATTCTCTCCTGGGCTCAGCAAAGACAGAGTACCGGCCTCAGATGCACTGCTGGGGGGCCTGGAGGCCAGTCTCCTGGAGGGTAGCATCACACGGACAGCCGGTCCCGTGTGCCAAACATCAGACTCCCCAAGTGTCTGCACACATGAGAGGCCTTCATTTCCTCAGTCGAGGAGACTCCCTGGACCATGACCTTGTCCTGGCTCTCGGCAGTCCTCACGGCCACAATCCAGGGATGTAAACGACAGTATATCTGTCGGGCCCGGGCCAGGTGGTCCAGCTGCACCGGATGTTTGGCAAGTGGCTGGACAGCTTCTGTGGCAACCAAACCTCCCCAAATGGGTCCCTCAGAACCACACGGCACCTTCGGCTCGGACTGAAACATACACTACTCTGATGTGTTGTGCCGCCTCTGGGGAGGAAGGACTGAGGGGAAACGGAGTCGGAAGGAACCAGGTGGTAGAAGACCCAGCTAACAAGTCAGAGAGAAGAGCACTATAAATGCAACCCTATTCACCCCAAGACAGAAGACCCACCTTAGGCTATGCTTAAGGGACAAAGCTACTGACTTCTCAGAAGGCTCTCAGCTCCTGTGTCAACACCTCTGGAAACTTCCCACCTACTTCCCCATGACTCTTCCCATCTCTGGTTGACCACAGTGCCCTGTGAGTCCTTGCACCCCGACAGTAGTCAGACACGGCATTTGTCATGTTGCATCTGGCCGTCGGCGGTTTGTCTCTAACACCCTCCTGTGAGCACCTGGTTCTAGAAGCTGGCCGCCTCCCAGGGGCTACTGCCCCACAGCACACTCAGCTGCCTGCTGGATGCCCTGTGGTCCTGCAGTGCCCCCAGCCTCTGCTCCCGGGGAGGGAGGTGGAGATCGCAGGGAATGCGCGCTCGCTTCCCACCCGGCCCCAGACGCAGGAAGGTGATCAGGGAAGCAGACTATCCAATCGGTGCTTTATCAGCGAGTAAGGCAATGCTGACACCTGGAATACCCGGCAAGGTCTCTAAGAGGCCCTTAAGGGGTCTTCTACCAGCCTGATGCAGCTTCTCACCTGCTGGGTTGCATGTGAGTCAACAAAGACTCCCCTTGGGCGCCTGGGTGGCTCAGTCGGTTAAGCGTCTGCCCTCAGCTCAGGTCATGATCCCAGGGTCCTGGGCTCAAGTCCCAAGTCTGGCTCCCTCCTCAGCAGAGAGCCTGCTTCTCCCCCACCCTCTGCCCCCCACTCCTGCATGCTCTTACTCTCTAGTGCTCTCTCAAATAAATAAATAAATAAAATCTTCTAAAAAACAAAGACTCCCCTTATTCATCTACCATTGGCCTCTTCCTTTCCGCTGCCCCTGTCATGTTCCCCTGCCCTGGAGCCTCTCACCGTGGCCTCAGTTCTCAGAGACCAGTGCCACGAACCCTGGCACCGAGCAGCTGTGAGCAAATAGTCAAGGGCCCAACATCTAGGTTCTGTGATAGCCCCTCCCTACCCTGCAGCAAACCAGGTGTAAGCATTCCAGGATGAACCCCCAGACAGCCAGGCAGCGCTGAGGCGGAGCACCTGAAGAAAGCTGGCTACAGCCGGAGCTCCCTCAAGAGACTGGGAGTTTTATTCAATTCTGCAAAAGTTAGAACTGTCAAGTTTAAGCAGACATGGCAAGAAAATACTGTGACAGAGTACCTGCTTCTGGCACTCTGGGTGACTGGGACCTCTAAAGGACTCTCCCTCTACAGAACCGGATCATGAGTAGTGCCTACACCAAATTCCTCATTTGCGAGGAGGAGGGCCCTATGTACCCCTTCCCTGCCTGACTCTCCAAAGAAAACCAGGAGGGAATTCAAACAGAACTCTGCAGAGCTCTGCAGAAAGTTTGGATTGCAGCTCCAGGGCGTTCAGCAGAGAGGCCAGACATGCTGACCTGAGGATGGTTATGGACACGAAGGCCTGGGACAGCAGCAAGATGGAGACATGAGTCTGGGACTCCTGCCATGAAGAGAGCCCTGGGGGAGCTGGTGTGCTTCCAGCTTGGAGCCTATCAGCCTACAAACAAAAGCGCATCCTTGTTGAAAGCAAGCATTCCAGTTTAGGCCTAGAGCAGGGGTCCACAAACTATAGCCCGTAGGACAGGTCCAGCTGCTACCTGCTTTTGTAAATAAAGCTGTACTTGAATAGAGCCAGGCCCATTCATTTACATGAGTGTTGGAAGTATTCCATAACCTGTCTCACCTATGCAGTAGCTACTAGATACATGTGGCCATTGAGAACATGAAATATGGCTTATGTGATGGAGGAACTGAATTTTTTAAATTTAACTTTAATTTTAATATAAATAGCCACATGTGGCTAATAGCTATCATTAGTGAAGCATAGTTTAAGATCAAGCACTTCTAGCAAGAGACAAAAAAAAAAAACAATTTATACTCAAAGACTTCTTGGAATTATCAGATAAAGATAGATATATGGGACAATGTTTAAAGAAATAAAGAACATAATCATGGGGTGCCCGAGTGGCTCAGTTGGTTAAACATCTGACTCTTGATTTTGGCTTGGGTCATGATCTCAGGCTTGTGAGATGGAGCCCTGTATCAGGCTCTGCGCTGGGCATGGAGCCTGCTTAACACTCTCTCCCTCTCCCCCTGCCCCTCACACCCCCAAAAGAAAGAAAGACAGAAAGAGAGAGAGAGAAAGAAAGAAAGAAAAAAGCAGAAAGATATATTGGGAGGGGCGCCTGGGTGGCTCAGTTGGGTAAGTGGCTGACTCTTAATTTTGGCTCAGGTCATGATCTCAGGGTTGTGAGATGGAGTCCTGGGTCAGGCTCTGTGCTCAGCAGGGAGTCTGCTTGAGGTTCTCTGTCTCTGCCCCTCCCCCTACTCTTGCTCTCTCTCTAAAATAAAAAAATAAATCTTAAAAAAAGACATATTGGTAATAAATGGGCAGATCAAAAATAAGTGAACTTATAGAAATGAATAATTGAAATAAAATTCCATGACTACTGATGTCTGCAATGTACTTGAAATTCATCCAAACAATAAGATGAATCGATGGATAGATGGATGGATGGACGGATATGATAAAGTATGGTAAAATGTCAATAGTAGACGGCAGGTAGTGGGTATATGGCTATTTACAGCAAAGGTCTTTTAATTTGGTTGTATGTTTGAAAAATAATAAAATGTCAGAAAAAAAAACTACTCCTGAACCAAATAAAGCACCTGTGATACAGCACAGAGACAAAGACATGAAAATATGAGAGAAGTTAAGAGTCTTAGATATTTAGGGGCATCTGGCCGGCTCAGTCAGAAGAGCATGCAACTCTTGCTCTCAGGGTCATGAGTTTGAGCCCCACGTAGGTTGTAGAGATTAGTTTAAAAACAAGAGAGAGAGAGAGAGAGAGAGTCTTAGATATCTAATTGGAGCTCCAGAAGAAACAGGTAGACAATGGAGGAAAAGAAATATCTGAGCAAATGGTTACAAGTTTTCTTAAGCAGATGAAAAACATGCATCCACAGATCTAGGATACACAGTGTGGTAACTAAAGATGGCCATAAAAATTTTGCCACTCCACCATTGAAAGGTGGAGTCTAACCCTTCTCCCCTTGAACCTGGGCTGGCTGTGGTGACTTGCTTAATCACCTGCCTCAGGAGATGTGTGGATTGCCAGGGCTCAGCTTCCAGTAAAGTGAGCCCTTTGGAGGGCTGGATGGCCATTTCGGCATGTTCTTCAAGCATCTCCCCAGGGGAGGCCACTGTCCAGCTGGTCTGCTGCTCGGAGACTAACTAAGCAGCTATAGTAGCAAATGCCTTTGGCCCTGAGGGAGCTTCACTTCCAGGGGAAGAACCAGAGAGTATGAAAGCCAGCACCTGGAAATAACTCAGAAGCAAAAGCATGCAAGGTGCCATCCAGTCTTCTTCCCTCAAGCAGGTTTGTTACCTCTGTGCTCTCTGTGCCATAGGAGAAGTTTGAAAATAAGTTCCCACTTCACCTTATGTATGAGGACCAGGCATTGCCACACTAGAAATTGTCCCTGGGCTCAGGTCAGGAAGTACTCACTAAACTTCTAGAAGCTAGCTCTGCTCCAATCAGATGTGGAAAGAGAGCCTGACAAGCCAGCGAGCTCTGCAAAAAGTTTGGATTGCAGCCCAGGGCCTTCAGCAGAGAGGCCAGCAGCAACTCTGCTCTTTCCATGACTGGCTAAACTCTGGGGCATGGCTGGACTCAGGGAGCCAGGGGAGGGATCCACCTCCTAACTCATCTCCCTGCTGCCACTCTTATGGAATGGTCCATTCTGTGGAGTAATTTCTGTTCAGAGATACCACATCGTTTCCAACTTCAAAACTCTCCAGAAGCCTGTCCTCATTCAAAATCCTGACACCTGAACAGGATCTATAAGCCCTTTCATGATCTGGCAATTGTCTCTGGTCTCTTGGACCTGCGTCTCTCCAACTTGCTCATTCCTCTGCAGCTGCATGACTTCCTTTCTGTTTTGTTTTTTTTTTTTTTAAGATATTTTTTATTTGACAGAGAGAGACACAGCGAGAGAGGGAACACAAGCAGGGGGAGTGGGAGAGGGAGAAGCAGGCTCCCCGCTGAGCAGGGAGCCCAATGCGGGGCTCGATCCCAGGACCCTGGGATCATGACCTGAGCTGAAGGCAGACGCTTAACGACTGAGCCACCCAGGCGCCCCCTTCCTTTCTGTTCTTAGAACATGTGAAGCTCATTCCCACCTCAGGGAGGCAGCATTTCTGCTCCAACTTCCTGGGGCACTCTTCTTCAAGTTCTTCATGCGGCTTCTCCCTCATTTCAGCCAGGTGTCTGCTCAAATATCACCTGAGGAATCTTCTCCAACCACAGTCAAAAATAATCCCCTCCCCATCACTTTCTTCGGTTCTTCCTCACGGAACTTAGAGCTACCAGATATTCTTATGTTTAATGAAGGGATCATCACCCCCACTAGAACATAAGCTGCATGGAAGAACAGACTCTGATTTTGTTCATTGCTGCATCCCCGGGGCTTAGAATAAAATAGTGCCCAGCAAATGGTAGCTGCTCACTAAATGCAGGCTGAGTACGTGAATAAGGGTCTGTCGACAATCTGACACTGTGTCCCTTGGATAGGACATAAGGACAGTAATCATAAGCCCAGTGGAGGGGCCTACAGGGAGACGTTACAACATAGGTCATACAAATCTCAGACCAAACATGTCCCTTGTTTCTGAGGATAATAACCAGAGTCCCCTGGGCAGACACAGATGCAAAATAGGACAGTGGCTTTCAAACTCAAGTGAGCATCAGAAGCACCACATGGAGGCCTTGGAAAAGATTACTGGGCCCTACCTCCAAGCGTTGATTTAGTAGGTCTGGGGTGGGGCCTGAGTGTTTGCATGTCTAACAAGTTTCCAGGTGATGATTCTGGTCTGGGTACCTCACTTTGAGAACCATCAGTGTAGGTCAAACTATATAATCACCTTGGTTCATTTCCACCCAGAGAAGCCCAGGGGGAGACTCACTTGAAGAAAGCCAACATTCCTGCAGCTCCTTATACCACGTGGATGGTGATAGCTGATCTTTGCTCATCACGTGCCATCCCTCCTCTCAACATCTTTGCTAACCTTTGCAGAAGGGACCCCTTACCCTCCTAGCTAAACTCTGCCAAACTCAAGCCTCACCTCCTCTGTGGAGCTCTCCATGACTACACTGGCTCATGATACCCGCCCCCCAACCTGTGCAGCTGCTCTTGGGGTTTAGACACTACATCATCTTTCTAATCACTAACTTTCCTAATCACGACATGCTAGCCTCACTTCATCTCAGACCAGAAGCAGAAGGGCAAGCCCAGGTTTCGAGTGTCCCCTAGGTGGGCTCAGAACCATGGCCACAGAGCCTGCTGCTGTGTGCCCCTACTACCTGGGGGTGATGCCCAGCCTCAGGAACTCACAGCTCACTGAGTAGCTCTCAGGGGTGTCTAGGGAATCCCAGCACAGGATTTCATTCTGGTTCCGCTGGAGACAGAAGAAGGAAAGCAGTGGAAAGTTCACTCTTCACCTCCAAAATGTCTAAATCCAGGCTTGCCAGAAATACAGCATGAGCAGCCTTCTCTTTAGTCCCTTCTCCTAGGGCCAACACAACAGATGTCAAAGGCAGAGTGTGTACCAGAAGCCGTGCAGTCGAAGGTCAGCCCCCCATAGAGCCACCAGGTGGCCAAGGAGGTGTTACTTGGTGGCTCTCAGCACCTTAGAATCTCCTGGGAAGCGTGTAAACATCCAAATGCCAAGCCCCCAAATTAAGTCAGGATCTCTGGGCAGGGCACCCAGGCCTCAGTATTTTTAAAACTCCTCAGGTAACTCCCATGTTTAGCCAAAGTTGAGAAAAGCTTCCATATTCTCTCCTAACTTCAGGCCCTTAGAAACGTCAGTGTAGACATGACAGAGTTCTCCATCTTACCTGGATCATTCATTTGGATGATGGTCCTAGTGCTTGGCTGTCCCAGATTGCTCATCTCTGAGACACAACTCCCTTCAGGGATAAGAACACTTAAATAGAGATCCATTACCAGAACAATGGGCTTCCCCTGAGGACCCAACCTCAAGATTTTATCTCTGCAGTTGAATAGTGTTGTCAGGTTTGAGCTTCTAAGAAGGCCAAGAACCATGCCCCCAGCTCTGACCCTTATGACAGAGTTTGGTTGGAGGCAACACTGTGTAGGAAGCAGGTGGAAGCTCCTTAGGGGACGTAACAAGCTTAGCAGGGCTCTGATTTTAGTTCGTCGTGATTTCCTGCAGTTTGGGGGTAAAGATAGAAGTAGAAGACACCAGAATCAAAGAACGAATCCTGGTCTTAGCAGGGTCATGATTGGATGACCATCTCCTTGCTCATTTCCTCAAAGGCCAAAGTCCCAAAGTGTGGATGACACCATAGACCTCATACCCATTCTGTGAACACAGCTGACCTGTCTGTATGCTTACAGTGTCATCCGCCTGTTCTTCCAGAGCTCTTCTGCCTGGGTCACTGTTTCTTTGCCTGACGTGTTGGCCTAGCCTCTCCCACAGATGACAGGTGTCCTGAGGTCAGTGACTAAGCCTTCCTGGGCCATAACCCAGCTTCTTGCAGCCATAACCCTGCAGGGTCTCCAGGAACATTGATGGGTTGGTAAAAAATACGGGCAGAAATGTTTGGAGAAGAGGAAGGCTGTTCTTCCCCCTCTCGGCTCTCTTTTGAGAAGTAACATGATTCAGGGCGATGTGCAGCAAGAGCTCCACTTGGGGTAGCTATTACAAGTGTCACTCTCCGCTAGCCAGGGGCCCGAAGTCTGCAGGACACATGCCTCATGGTAGGAACAGGAAGCACCTGTTTTCCAGAAGCCTTTTCTCACGGCCCCCTACTGCCTCACCTCCCCGCTTGTTTACCTAGCACACAGCCCTGGGAATCTTCCCCTCTGCTTCACCCCGTTGCCTGGGGGAACCCAAGGGGGCTCTGAACAAGTTGCTGATATGCTGTTTGGGGGTCTGAGGCCAGCCCTACCCCACCCCCATGGGCACAGCTGTGAGCCACCCACTCCTGGATGGCCCCTTCCCCCCAGGCTCCCTATGAGCAGCTGGGTGGCAGGCGGGCTCTCCCCGCACCGGGAACTGGATGTCCCTGCATATTCACCACCTTCTCGCAGGGCCTGAGAGCGAGGCCTGACGTGGGGCTGGACCTGAAACCTGACTGTGGATGTGGCCCCTGCGGAACTTCAATTCCAGCCGTCAGGCCAGAGAGGGAAACCGAGGGGAATAAGGCAGGGGCCTTCTTCTGACCAGGGCTGCCCTCCCTCTCCAAGCAGCAGGGGTCTGAGGGTAGACACAGCCTCCACAACCTCTTCCTTTCGGGCGTCCTTGGCCTGAGGGGGTACTAATGAGGCACCTGTTCTGCACTGTGCAGTAAAGGGCAGGGTGCTCCACGACAGCTGGATGTAATCAGTACTGGGGGGGGGGGGGATCATGCCAAAGCTAATGCAGTCACTTCATCCCCCACCCCAACCCTGCCAGCCCTCACCAGAGGCTGAAAGCAGAGAAGACAAGCCTACAGACTCGTCCTCACTAACTTCTCAGCAATCTCGTCACCCAGACTGGGCAGGGCTAAGGCTGGGGAATCCTCTGGAGTGAAAACAAGATGGATCTGCAAATTGACCAGAGAGGGCCTTGTGCCCCTTCCTCCCTGCCCAGTGCCCCTTGTCCATGAGCTCTCCTCGGAGACCCCTGGATACTCTCCTCTCCCACAGGAACATGCTAGCAGGAAACCAGGGGCATCAGCTGTTGGCACCTTTGTGTGATCTCAGCCCTTAGGTCACCTCTCCGACCATAACTGCCTGGGCCTCTGACTGGGACAGCACAACCTGAGCCAAAGGCAGATGCTTAACTGACTGAGCCACCCAGGTGCCCCTCATGGTCACACTTTTCCTGAGTTGAAGAGCTCCAGGCATGGGGAAACTCTGGAGGAGTTACAGGGATGGGAATAGGGTGAGGGATGCAAAGGCATCCTAGGACCCTGAAACTGTATCATCTAAGTGGATCTTGTCAGCTCAGGCTCTGCCCCCCTGAAAGGGTTGGCACTCCTCAGAGTTATGTCCTTTGTCATGGTCCCTCCTCCCTCCACACTTCGCTCAGGCTCATCTCTACAGCATACAGCACTTCTACCACCATCCACGCCCCATATTCTCAAATCCTTAGCTCCACCCTGAGGTCCCTGAATACCATGCCTGAGTAGTGTGCTGGTTTCCACCTAACACGTAGATCCCCTTCCCCACACCTCTGCTCCTCCTTCCAGAGCTTGATTAACAGTACCCCCATCTACCCTGGTCTCACCAAGCCTCATGCCATGAGCCATCCAGCCAGCCGGGATTCTCCCTTGCTTTCCACAGCTGTTCTACCTACCTGACACCTGCTGTCTATACCCACATCCCCTCCATCCATTCTGCCATTGCCTTGCTTGGAGCCCTGGAACCCTCACTTGCTTATGGTAATGTTGTATGTCCAAAGTGACTTTGGGGAGCCCTTGTGTGTAGTTTTCCTGCTTAGAAAAGATTATTCAAAAATAATTTTGGTTTTTTAGGGCACCTGGGTGGCTCAGTCAGTTAAGCGTCTGCCTTTGGCTCAGATCATGATCCTGGGGTCCTGGGATCAAGCCCTGCATCGGGCTCCTTGCTCAGCGGGGAGCCTGCTTCTCTCTCTCCCACTCCCCCGGCTCGTGTGCTCTCTCTCTCTCTCTCTCTGTCAAATAAATAAATAAATAAATCTTTAAAATAAAAACTTTGGTTTTTAGAAATCAGTATAACTTTTATCATTATAAAAAACTTTCTCTTAGCTTTTTTAATATGAAGAATTTAATATAAAGAATCAGTAGCTAGGACTCAATTTGTTGACTATCACCAATAATTATCACTCTGAGAAATTCTACTGGGCAACATTTTCAGCAAGGAGAGCTTTTAAAGTCCCAGTGCTCTCAGGTGCCATTTTTATATATATTCTATCTTAACCGTGTTTAAGTGGCACATTGTTCATTCAGGGGCATTAAGTACACTCATGTTGTTGTGCAACCACCACCACACCCACCCACAGAATTCTTTTCATCTTGAAAAGTTGATGAAAAAGCTGTACCCTTGAAACCCTAACTCCCCATTTCCTCCTTGTCTCTGCCCCTGGCGCCCTCCCTTCTACTCTCCGTCTCTAGGAGGTGGACTGCTTTAGGCACTTCCCATAAGTGCAATCATCTGAAGCCTGCTTGAACATCTCGAGCCTTTGACCTTGACCTCTCCTTTGCCTGAAATGCCCTCTCCTAACTTTCAGACTCCCACTCATCCCTTAAGATCCAGCATGTCTCCTCCTCTGAAGCATTCCTTGACTATCAAAGTCAAGTTCATAACCTCCCTCCCACCCCTTGGCATTCCCCACTGACCTAGCAAATATTTCAGTTTGCACATACCTGCAATGATTTACTTACATAGACAGAGCAACGTGAGGCCAGGGACCCCACCCCCACCCCGTGCCTTTTGTTCATCACCAAGGCCTCAATACCCTGCAGAGCCGGGCTCATTAACTGAACAATGCCCCCATCTCTCCCTCAGTTCCATCAGTCAAAGACCAACAGATGTCCTGCGATCCCCCGGTACCACCTAGGACCTCTCTACTGCCCTGGGCTCAAAACCTTTGCTTTCCATTTCATTAGGTTGGGAAAGAACAGTCCAGCTGCTTCCCAGGAATCCCTGCAATGTGCCCTAGTGGCCTACAAGGCTTCTTCCCCAACAAGCGGGACTGGTGACCGAAGTGTGGCCACTGGCCAAGATCTGTGTTCTATAGGGGAAGTCAGACAGGGTGCCCACAATCAACAGATGCTGCCAAAGTTGTGTAGTAGTTGTCTCTCCCAGGCTGGCCGAGATGGAGAGCAGGCAAATGCCTGAGTGAGGCCTAGAGCGGCTCGGGTCGGCCCGCACCTGCTGGCTCCAGGGCGGCCTGTGGGCTCGGCTCGTGCCACTGCCGTTGCCACCACTACCCCGCTCGTGGCCCAGCCCCGTGGACCCTGGTGTCGGGCCGGTGGCTGAGCCACCCTGTGTCAGCAGCAAGCCTTGACCGCTTCTTCCAGCTGTCTGGATGGAAATGCAGCCGTGTCCGTAAGACTGAAACTGGACAGAGGCAGCAGGGTTCAGATGACCCGTTCTGGAACCTGACCTTCACCCTTGCCAGAACTTCAAGCCTCAGTGAAGATTTCTACTCAGGCCCAGCGTTGAAAGCGCAGACGACAGGCCTTCATTGACTGGCTAAGAGAAATGCTTGGAGGTTGATGGTATTTCAGGTCAAGCGCTCCTGCTTCTGGCTGGGGCAGAGGCTACTCTTTGCTGAAAGAGTAGCCAAAGAGAGTCTGCATCAGACTTGCTGGGCAGAGAGGGGCTTGTTTGCTAACACACGGATTCCTGGGCCCCCCCCAGATAATCCCATCATCTGGTTCTGAACCTCTGGGGACTGGGGGTCCATCAGTCTCCCTAATTAACAAGCTCCCACCGGACCCCCAGGTAATTTTTCTGCTCACTAAACTTTGCAAAACATTGCCTGCCCAGTCCAATAGCAATAAATTCAACATGCTTCACTTTCCTAGAGCAGGAAGAGAAAACTCATTTCTGTCCCAGGGTCCAGATTTCAGCAAAGTAAAAGAGTCACAATCATTAAACCACCTCCCCACGAGTGCAATGGTCATGTATTTGTCTCCAGAAACCCTATGCAGAGGTGCATGGGTGGGTGTGGTGGAGGGTGGGCTTTGCCCTTGAAGGAGGTTATAGAGGAAGATGCAAAGGAGGAGACAAGAGGAAGGTAATGAGAAAAGAAGGGGGTTTGTCTTTCAGACAAACCAAGAGCCCAAGAACTGTTAGCCTGTGGGATCACAGGAAAGATGAAGACTGATGAGGGGCCTGACTGAAATATAAAATCTCATGCCACAGCAGAGCTGGATCTCAAAAACATAATATTGAGTGAAAGGAAGCATCGCAGAAGAATCATACAGTAAGTTCCATTTATGTGAATTTTTAAAAACTAGCAGAAGCAAAGAGCATATTGCATAGGAATGCATACATAGGCTGTAACATTGTAAAAAGCAATAAAGAAATGATGGCCCTGGAATCCAGACAGGTCCCCTGCACCACCTCAGTGAGACCGGGGATGACAGGGGACCTCAAAGGTACTGATCCCTCTCTAATTCTTAAACAGGTGGTGGGCTGGTACTCAGATGTGGCGACATGTACCTGATGCATATCATTTTGCATGGATGACATACGAAGGTTTTTAAACATACATATGAAATAATGAGCAGCACGAATATAAACATGACTTGCTCATCAAATTCTGAGATACTAGGAAAAGGTGTTCCCTTCTAGGATTTGTGGCAGGTATGGCTTGAGCGAATAAAAGGAAGACCCATTCACCAAGGGACTTGTGCAGCACTTGTTACTGACTGATCTTGCCTCCGGGACAGGACTGGGTATGTAAATGAGGTCTTGGGCACTTGATCGAGAGAGGAAATACAGTGTCCAGAGCCACAGGGCATGGGCTGAGAGCCAGGCAGCAGAGCCAGGTCCTGGAGGGAGGGGGGACATGCCAGGGTCAGCAAATCCAAAAGGGCCAAAATGGGAAGGAGGAATTCAGACCGGAATCCAAGCAAGTGGGACCAGAGGAGGGGGAACGGGAGGGGGGTAATCCAAAGGGGCCAGCCTGTAGGAATTCTCTGAGCTGGATTTGGGCCCCCTCTGGGACTAAGGGCGACCTGGTCTGTGGCAAACTTCTGGAAGCAGACATGACAGGAAGGTGGATGTCAGCCCCAGAGGTGACACCAGTAGACAGAGCCACAGATGGCCAAGAGCAGCCCCCCTGAGGCAGAACCTGAGGTGGCCCCATTAACCACACATACCCCACCCCACCCACCCCCCAGGGACATAAGCAGCCTTAGAGGCAACCTGTCCACTTTCTGGCTCAGTACAGAAATCCCTCTCCATCCTGTCACAAATTCCCAAGCTCTGACTCTTCTAGAGGCTCAGGACCTCTGAAGGGTTCTGTCCCATTGTAAATAGTCATGCTCTCTTATCAAATTCTTTGTTCAGAGCTGAATTTCAGCCTCCTTGTCATATTTCCCCAGTTGTGTCATCTCTGCTTTCAGGAGCCTGCAAATTAGCCAAGTCCCTCTCGTACCCACCAGGTTAGCAGGACTATGGGTTCTGGCCAACAAGCAGAACAAGGTCCACCAGGGGCATGGTGTGGTTGACAGAGATGGGCCATCCTGACTGCCTCTCAGAAAAGGACTTGCTGCCGTCCAGCACACAGCCTTCAGCTGGCTGGGGCTGGCCGAGAGCTGCCTCACCAAAACCGCTGGTCACGGGCAGGGTGTCTAAAAGCAGGCCACTGGGACGCCTGCATGGCTAGTTGGTTAAGCATCTGCCTTCGGCTCAGGTCATGATTCCGGGGTCCTGGGATCGAGTCCTGCATGGGGCTCCTTGCTTGGCAGGGAGCCTGCTTCTCCCTCTGCTTGTGCTCTCTCTTTCTCTGACAAATAAATAAATAAAATCTTTAAAAGAAAAAAAAAGCTGGCCACGGCATTCCCCCACCAGCCACTCTAATGGGCCACATATGCCCGTGGGCTCAGCTTTGTCAGGACTTCCTCTCAGCATCACCACCCTCTGTGCCCAATCCTGCTGGGCCAGGATGGAAGGGGGCCAGGAGCCCAGAAATGCTGGCAACTCCTAGAAGCTGGAAGAGGTAAGAAAATGGGTTCTCTCCTTGAGCCTCCAAAAAAGGAATGGGGCCTTCCTGACACCTTGATTTTAGCCCAATGAGAGCCACTTTGGCTCTTCACCTTCACAGGTGTTTATCCCTAATGAATGTCCTGCTCGCCAAACCCCAGCTCAGCACCTCCTTCCAGAGAGCCCTATCTGCTACAGAAGGGAGTCTTTACAACGGACTAAATCAAAGAGGTGGTGGTTTTGGACCCTCTAGCAAAGAAAAAAAAATGGTGTTTTCATTTTCAGATACCTTATTCTCTGCAGCCTTTGCCAAGAGTCTGGGGTTTCCCTAAGAGCTCCTCCAAAGCAAACAGGCAAGGATTTTATTTAGGAGAGAATCCTCTGCAACTCTCCAACCTGAGCAGGTTGTTCCAGTGAAGAGTTCAGAATGGGCCAGACTGCAAACATGCTCAGCTCCCTGCCCCTGGGTGGGGCTGGAAAAGCCATCACCCTCTTCTACTTCCTGGTGCCAGTATGGGATTTACTAGCGCAAACCAGCAGAACAACCTGGCAGTTTCCACTTACTTGGAAAGGGTTTCCTTTCAAGTTCTTTTCCTTTCCCAGTCCCAGAATTCTCAAAAGCCACAGCTCCCTGGTTCTCCCTCCTCTGGACCCATAGTACTGATTGTTCTTGCCCCATTTTATGCAATTAATTATGCACCGTTGTAGGACAATTCTCAGGCCGCTGGCTGGTCAGCTCATTTACTTATCCCTTGGATTATTATTTTCTACTAATAACAAAACAGCAACCAGCTAGGAGCTCCTCCTCCAGATATTTTTGTAGGAAGAAGACTATGCCAGGCTTCCTCCTAGCATGGCTGTTGGGTTAAATTATAAGGAATGATTTCTAATCCTTCCTTTAATTTTAAGATTTTAGTTAGATGCCCAACCGACTAAGCCACCTATGTGCCCCTCTAATCCTTTCTTTTAAGTGACTTTTATTATCACCATCTCTTTTTTTATTATTATTTAAAAAGAAATTCATTATATTAGTTTCCTATTGCTGCTGTAGCAAACTACTACAACCTCAGTGGATTAAAACAATCCAAATTTATCATCTTCTAGTTTTGTAGGTCAGAAGTCCAAAGTGGCTCTCATTGGGCTAAAATCAAGGTGTCAGGAAGGCCCCATTCCTTTTTTGGAGGCTCAAGGAGAGAACCCATTTTCTTACCTTTTCCAGCTTCTAGGAGTTGCCAGCATTTCTGGGCTCCTGGCCCCCTTCCATCTGCAATGCCTGGTGGAGTCTTTCTCATAGGGCACCATTCTCCTGTGCCTGCCCCGCCCCCTCCACATTTAAAGACTGCTGTGATTACATTGGGTCCACCTGGATCATCTAGGATAATCTCCCTTTCTCCAGGTCAGTTGTTTAACATCAGCTTCAACTTAATTCCCTTTTGTCATGTAACCTTACATATTCACAGACTCTGGGGATTAGGAGGCATATATTTCCTTAATAATACACATATATTTCCATGCTATTTAATATTTTGCTATATTCCATTTTGTAATGGCTATCTAGGATTCTACAATGTGGATGTACTATAATTTATTTAACTTAGTTAATTCTCTGTTGTAAGACACATAATTTATCGCTAACTTTTTTTTACAGCTAATAGCCCTGTGGCAAATATTCCTAAAGCTACATCTTTATACACATTCTTAGGATTCATTTCCTAAAGGTACCCCAAAGGCTGGGTACCAGTCATATCATTTGTCCTGCAAAGTGGGATGTTTTTGAGAATGGAAAGGGGTCAATCTTAAAAATTAACAGTAACTGGTAACTAACAATAAGCCAGGCCTGACATGGGCATGATATATATTGCCCACCTGGCCTCCTGAGATGTTTCACGGAGTGACCATCCCCGCAGCAGCCCCCAAGTACCCTTGCTCTGAGACCTTGCCGACAGTGCCAGTCCTCGTCCGGCCCCCAGTCGCATCTTCCTAAAACTGAGAACCACACAGAGGCAAATGCCCTTGTGACTCTCTCCAGAACGGCGGCCGTGGCAGGCCTGTTTCTTGCGGCAGGGGGAGGACAGCTAAGTCATTCTTGGCCCTCATTGCCAATGATTTTACTTCAGGTGAGTCTATCGTGGCTTCTGATGGAGGCACACTGCGTCAGCTTCAAGGCAGTGGTGACCGACCTCCGCTCCCTGTACAAAGGTGCGGGGACAGGCTCAGCTAGAAGAGGCACCTTCCCACAGAGCTCTCCCCAAGCCCAGGCAGGTGTCCCCGGGGAGCCCTACAACAAGACGTAATACGTCTTGAATTTGCTGAGCAAATTCACCAGACAAACTTGCCTGAGCAAGAGACACTGACCCTGAAGAGCCAAGGGCAAGAGCTCGAAGCTGCAGTCAGTTTCCTACACCGAGAGTGTTTCAAGGACCAAGTCACACTTTCTGATCAGAGCACTTCCTTTTGCATAGAACCCTCTGAAACCATCAACTGTCAAGAACACACCCAAATAAGGCAGCTGCTGAAACCATAAAAACTAAAAGACTAAATTCATTGTGAAGATGTTTCCTAACACTCAAGTGGGCACTTCTTTTTTTCTTTTTTGTATTTGTTTGTTTTGTTTTTAATTTTAATAGAGGTTATTTGAATCAGGCCACCAAGACAACCAAATGCTCTCTGGGCAAAGACCCAGGCCCATGCACCAGGCTGCCTCACTGGGCTTCAGGAGACGGAAAACGGGCATCCTGAATGCAAACATGGAGACAAGATAGCAGGTCCTCAGACTTCTTGCCTCAGACATTTCTGACCTTTTGAGTCCAATAACCCAGAGGCCACTCAGGAGACGTTTGGATTCTCAATCCACGTCCACGTCCAAATGAGACGTTTGACTCATTCTTGTTGACTCGGGCTGGAAAAGCAAACCTAAATGGGCCCCAGTAGCAATCTAGTTTTGGAGCAGTTTCACTTGTAAGCAACTGGCTGGCTGCCTAGAGAGAACGTAAGCCTTCGGAAACAAGAACAAAAAAATGTTCCAGGTGACATTTAGTAAGCATACCTGCACACGGTGCTCTGTTGTCAAGCTGGAAAATGAGCAGAACACCCCAGCAAACAGTGCTCTGTTCATGAAATGAGCAAGAGGCCGAGCCGGCTAGCCTGGAATGGGGACTGGCCGGTCACTGGATGTCTAAAGCTGGGGCATTCTCTCCGAAAGAACTGCTCTTCTTAAATGTCAACTCTGATGTCTTAGTGCAGATGTTCAGTTGGAGATCTAGACTGTTTGATACAAGCAAAAGCAGAGTTGCGGGATCACCCATCAGCCACAAAAGGGAGCCCCAATAATTTGGAGGAAGAAAACACTGGGCCAGAAGGTGAAGTGTGTTGGATTCCTCACGTCAAAAATCAGCTTCTGTATTCAGAAGAATGGGAGCCAGAAGGCCCTGAATCCAAACCTAGAGCATGGCCTCCCACATGCTCTGTGGGCCTTGGGCAGGTGGATTTCTTGTCTTCTCTTTTTTTTAAGATTGATTTATTATTTTAGAGAGACAGCACACACGCATGCGCATGAGCACAAGCTCCGGGAGGGAGGGGCAGAGGGAGAGGGAGAGAGAGAATCACAAGCCGACTCCGCACTGAGCGCGGAGCCCGACTCGGGGCTCCATTCTAAGACCCTGGGATCATGACCTGAGCCGAAATCAAGAGTCGGTCACCTAACAGCCTGAGCCACCCAGGTGCCCCCGCCAGTGGAGTTCTATAAAGAGATCTTTGGATGCTAAAGACAGGGCTACCTAGCAAAGGGATAAATGTTCCATCTATTCTTAGATCCCAGGCCCGGGACCCCTCAGTTACCATGTGTGTCATCTGCTGTAGCTGCTTACCCTGGGGAGAAGACCCACACAGCTGGCTTTGGGCCTTTGTATCCTTTGCATTTATAATTCCCTTTCCCCTCAGATATCCGCTGTCCTACTCCCTCACATCACTCAGGCCTCTGCACCCGTGTCACCTGCTTATACAAGTTTTGCCTGATCAATTACCTGATCAGAAATACCCTTACAATCCCCCTGCCTGATTTCCCTTTGTCACACTTAATTACTATTCCCCATTACATGATATATTTAAGTGCCTAATATCTTGTCTCCCCAGTTAAAATGTAAGGCACAGAATGGAGACATTTGTATTTATAGCCAGGTCCCCAAGTCTCAGGACAGTGCCTGGCACATAATAAGAGTGCAATAAATATTTGTTGAATGAGTGAATGAGTCTTAAAGTTAGGGTTGACGCAAACACCAAACAGCCTGTCTTTCACCAGGCAGATGGGGACTCACCTGCGAGGTATGCGGGAGAGGAGCAGGGTTTGGAGTGGCTTGGGGGATCCGTTGGGGTGGGGAGAGTGCCAAGATCCACGGCTTGTGGCCCCACAGTTGCAGAAAGCACAGGTGGGCACAGCTCAGGGGCTTGCTCGTTGCTCACGTCCCTCCTGGTTTGACAGCAGCCCTCGCCAAACCCTGGCAGAGAACAGCCTGATTAGAACTGGAAAAGTCTAGAGGAATTATTTGACTGATGAGCAAACTGAGGTCCAGAGAGGCTTATGTGGCAGAGCTGGGGTTCACGCTCAGGTCTATCTGACACCCAGTCAACTCTTCTTTCTAAAATGCAACACTGCCGTCCCAACAGTGGGAGGAAAGAGTCTCGGGAAATCTGCTCTCTAAACCTTTAACCAGTGGATACTCTGAAGGTAGAAAGCAGACTCTAAACAATATTTCCTCTGAATTTTTACAACTCTCTATCAAATGACAACTCTGGACTTTCTATAACAGCATTGTTCAACAGAACTTTCTACAACGATGGAAATACTCTATTTCTGTGCTGTCCGATACAGGAACCCCTCGTCACATGGGGCTAGTGAGCATTTGTGGCTAGCGTGAGTGAGAAAGTGAATTTCTATTTTAAATTTGATGTCACTTAATTTACATTTAGGTATAAATTGCTGTATGTGGCTAGTGGCTACTGCTTTCAGACAGTACCATTCTAGAAGCTTGCATATAGAAGTCTTACTCTGGACTATGAAGAGGAGGGGCAGCTGGGAAGGAGAGATGGGGTGGGGAGAGCTGGGGGGAGAAAGAGAGAGAGACACACACACACACAGAGGGAGAGGGAGAGAAGGAAAAGGAGAGGGGGACGAGCGGGGGTGGAGAGGGAGAGAGAGAGGGAGAGGGAGGGAGAGAGACAGTGTGTGCGCCTGTCCTGGTTGTAATTTCTCCTCACAGCCACAAGATGACACCATTGCTCAGACTCTCTGCTCTGAAAAGCAAATCCCGCTGGTTTGGGATTCCCAGCTCTCCTCCCTCTCTTCCTCCGTCTCGGTCCATCTGTCTGTCTTGGGTCTTTCTTCTTCCCTCCCACCTCTTCTTCCCTCCTCCTCTCCCCTCCCCCAACCTTCTTCTTCAATCCTCACTTCATGACTCTCTGGTGGCCTTGAGCAAGACGATAGCAGATGACTTGTGCGAAGCTGGGAGCAACAAGGATCCCCTGAGACTGATACTTGGCTACAGGAAGGGCAGTGCTTGGCTCATTGGCCATGATGGGAAAGGCACTCTGGATCCTGCTGTAACTGCCCTGCCTTAGGAGGCCTTCAGAGACAAATCTTGTTCACTCACTCTGACCCATACCACTTTCTCCCCACCAACTGCCCCCCCAACACACACACACACACACACACACACACACACACACACATCTTGGAAGCTCCTGCCCTCGGATCCGGTCCCAGAGGTCATCACCGGAATGTGTCCAGAGAAACTATAAATGCAGAGAGAATGTCCCCTAGTGAGGGTTCTGAGGTCTCCTTTGTTATTTCAGCCTAAGGACAAAGCAGCTAGTGCCTGGGGATGGTGGGTGGAGCTTGCAGTATTTTTCTAAGATTTTTGCAGTTGGGGAATCAGTCCCCAGGGACGGGGCAGGGCTGCGGGCTAATTCCAGTACAGTAGGATCAGGGCTCTGAAAACACAGAGGAAACTTCAAAGCTCTTCCGGGAATCTGAATGGGAAGGGGCCCTGCGGAAGGTGGATGTCAGCTTTGCAGGAACCGCCCTCTTGCTCTGAGCTGGGCCTGCCGATCTTCAAACACCTCCAGACTGTCACCGCTCAGCCTCAGCAGACTCAGGATTCACCAGGGCCCTGAAGGCAAACACAAGGAGGGCAGGGCCCCCCAAGTTGGGGTCTGGCTCTAACTGTTCTCTGGCCTTAAGAGCTGAGGCCGATTTCATCTCTGCAAACTGAGACTGTCACCGCAGAAACACCCACACCAGTCCTGCCTCCTCCCCAAACCTGGTTGAACTCTGACACAGCTCCTTTGCAGGGAGTGATCAGAATTACGAATGCCAGAAGGTCATTTGAGGTAATAATTAGGACAATCATTAATTTCTGAGGTCTAAGTGACTCATTTATCCCTGATATGCACAGGGATCAAAGGAGGCTATTTATAGCTTAGAAACAAACCTCCCATTCTTTCCCTTGCTATAATAAATAATAAAAAGCTCCCAGGCCTCCTTCCTTACCCATCTCTTTCTTGCTGGTCCTTTCTTAACTGTCCCCATACAAAAACCAACCCGCCTCTCCCTTCTCTCTACTCTTGCTCTTTCCTCTTTAAGAGCCACCACACGGGGCGCCTGGGTGGCTCAGTTGGTTAAGCGACTGCCTTCGGCTCAGGTCATGATCCTGGAGTCCCGGGATCGAGTCCCGCATCGGGCTCCCTGCTCGGCAGGGAGTCTGCTTCCCCCTCTGACCCTCCCCCCTCTCATGTGCTCTCTCTCATTCTCTCTCTCTCAAATAAATAAATAAAATCTTTAAAAAAAAAAAAAAAAAAAAGAGCCACCACAGGTCCAGCTACTCCACCCGGCTCTGAGAGTCTTGGCTGCAGCCCTGCTGCGGAGTCAGTGGGGCTGATCCCTCTGTCCCCAGGGAGGCATCGGGTGGGCTCTCCTTGGAAACTTACCTCATCTTTGCCTCCGTATGTAGGTCAGTGCTAGATTCAGACTGCCTGGGCAGGCTACCAACCTGGCCCTGTCAACTTATTAGCTGTGTGACATTGGGCAAGTTACTTAACCTTGTCAAGCCTCAGTTTCCCAATCTGTGAAATCGGGATGATAATCGCCTCTAAGGCTGGCTTAGGAGAATTACAGAAGATAAAATATATAAAATGCCTAGCACAGAGCCTGGTACAAAATAATGTCAACTACATTTGTCAATACCTCAAAATCCGTATTTTATTTTCAAGAACTTGTAGCAGCTATGCAAACTGTATCTTTCATGTTCTGTTGTGGCCTCTAAGAGATGAAGTGAGGATGCACGGAGCCCCAGGGGGGGCCCAGAGTGCCCCACCGTAACAGGAATCTGATCGTTGTATGTCTGTATGCAGGGGCGGGGTTCTTCAGCCTTAAGGATATTGTGAGATGGGCCCAGGTCAGTTTCTCAACCTCTGCACTATTGATATTTTGGTCGAGGTAATCTTCTGTTGTGAGGTGTCATCCTATGCATTTTAGAATGTTTAGCAGCATCTCAGGCCTCTTCTCTCTTGGTGCCAGTAGTAGCCTTCTAGTCGAGACAATCAGAAATGTCTTAGACATCACCACATGTCCCCTGGGAGGCAAAATTGCCCTTGGTTGAGAACCACTGGTCTAGGCAGATGGGCAAGTGTGGAGACCTCCCCGCAGGTACCCGGTGGAGCTAAGGTGAGGAGACAGGAAGGAGCACAAGCAGAGAAGAGACTCACCTGCCCAAGACAGTGCTCAGGCCGACCTTCAGGGTTGAGGACAGAGGTTAGCCTTGGAAGATGAACACCCCCGTGGTTTTCCCTAGTAAGAATGGGCCTGGCTTATTCAGGACACAGTGCCCTGCTTGGATGTGTACCTCTGGATTGCCCACAGTCAGAACTCAGATACATAACCCTGTCCAGTCCCAGGAGCTCTGGCCAAGCAACAGTGCCCCAGAGGCCCAGAATGCTCACTGAATAGACATTGGGTCAATTCTCATCTTCGGGCTGAGCACCACCTGAGTGTGACTCCCTACTCTGCTACTCACTCACCGTGTGACCTTGGGCAAATTGCTCAACATCTCTGGGCCTTAGGATCTGTATCTGTAAAATGACAACAACAAGAGCATTTACCTCATAGGGTCATTAGGAGGATTAAATGACTTAATATTTGTGAAGTACTTAGAACAGAATCTGGCACATGGCAAGTACTCAGCATTTGTTAAATAAGTCCAAACCCAAAAGGAAGCCACTACAGACCAGGAGACAGGGGCCTCTCTAAGTCAGAAGTTGCCCCTGCTGTGACGTCAGGCCCAGCAGTTGCGTTTCTGTGGGCGCCTGGCCATCTGCACCAGGGCTGAAGGGGTTGTGAATCCCTGGGGCATCCCCCCCCCCCACAGAGGTGGTTGCTCTTAAAGTTAAGTTCCTTTGACCAGACCAAAAACTCAGTGCGGAGGGCTTCAAAACTTCCCATTTGACAGCCCCTGGGGATTTCTTTGATTTGAGAGTGTTGGGAGGAAAACCTTTTCCTCTACCAGCTTAGGTTTGAGGGGTGGGAGTAGGGAGCAGATTAATAGGAGAACAGATGATGTGTGTGCACACACTGAGTGCAGGAGCACCGAGTAATGGGTAACTCACTGAAAAACCAGAGGTAAGGGTGTATATACCAATTTAACAAAAGGGGGGTGGGGGTTAGAGCTTCAAAGGACAGAAGGTTCTGATGAGGCTGGCTTACACGAATTTCTTTGGGGATGTCCCTGTGCCCCACATCAGTGCCTCCCTGACTGAGGCCTCCCTGGAGGGGTGGGGACGGTAGCTGGTTCTCCGAAAGCTCTATGCTAGTCAGATAAGGGAAAGTCCAGATGAGGTTTCTGTGCATCAGCTGTTGAGTTATTGGTCCCTTCAAGGGAAGTACCTGGGGAGGGAGAAGGAGTGAGGGAAGGAATCAGGGTGAGTGGATGTGGCCTCTTGGGAGCCCTAAAGCTTCTGCCTATCAGAGGAGGCAAAACCCTAGTCAGGAAGCCTCCCCAAACACAAGCAGGAAAAGCCACTCAAAATTGCCAACTGCACTGTGTTATCTATCACTAGGCAACAAATTACCCTAAAACATCATGGCTTAAACAATAAACGTTTATCAACTCTAACAGTATCCAAGAGTCAGGAACTTGGAAGCAGCTTAGCTGGGTGCTTCTGGCACAAGGTCTCTCAGGAGGTTGTGATCAATATGTCAAGTGGGGCTGCTGTCATCCGAAGGCTTGGCTGGGGCTGTAGGATCTGCATCTAAGATGCCTCCTCTCATGGTGTTGGCAGGAGACCTCAGTTACTCACTGCATGAACCTGTGATAGGGCTGCTTGTGTGTCTTTATGACATGGCACTAGCTTCCTCCAGAGTGAGCAGCCCAAGACAGAAAGGAATGCAGAAGTATAATGTCTTTATTGAGCTGGGCTTAAAGGAATGTACTGTCACTTCCATTGTATTCTGTTGATCATACAGATCAACCCTGATGCAATGTGGGACACTACACCCACCCACAAGGCCATGACAACCAGGAGATGGGGATCATTGGGCGCCATCTTAGAGGCCATCTACCCCACCGCCCCAGAAGAAGATTCACCTGGGCACTGGCCCAGATGTCAGCCCAGCTTAGATACACCCTTCCAGAAGCCTCTCAGATGAAAATCCAGTACACTAGGGTGGGATTTGGTGCTGCTACCCCCTGCCTTACTCTGCCTCCTCACTGAAAAGCATCCCCACTCAGAATTGGGTCACGAGTCATCCCCATGGTGGAGCAAAGACTACATGTAAGACACTGGGTGGGAGATACACAGGGCTCATGGGCCCCTCTCTGAGTCAAGACTGGGAAATAAAGCCTTCACATGAAAATAATAATGATGATGATGATGATGATAATAATAAGGAAACATGCAATTTTTTAATTATAAGATGTTGGCCCAAGAATATAGAGGAGGAGACATGATGGGGCTGAGGCAGTTCTACAGACTTCAGGGAGGAGATAGGACATGAGTTAAGTCCTGTCACCCGAGACCCTTCCTGAGTCCCAAGCCAAGATATGGGTAACTACTGATAGTTTCCCACTGCTTCCTGCTGTTTCATGCCTCCCAGCTACTGCATATGCTCTTCCCTCCAGCAGGAATACCTTTCCCCCAATCTTCCCCTTCTTATTAACTCCATTTCTCCTTTCAGACTCAGCTTAAGGAGCACTGTCTGCAATAAGCCATTCCTGATACCCTCTCATCTGATGTAGCTGTCCTCCTCTGTGGTCTCAAAGCATCCTTACCTCCCACAGATCTCTACCATGCTTGACCCCACTCACCGCTTGCTCCTCACTAGACTTGAATCATCTTGAGGGCAGGAAACAATGTCAGATTCATATCATATGGTGCCTAGCACAGTGCCTCACGCATATTCATACTGAATATAGGTTTGTAAAAGGAGGAGGGTGGGCAAGAGGAAGAGAGAGAAGGAGGATGGGCTCAGGAGATAGCAATAACGCATCATCTTTCCTCCTCCCCTTCACTCCCAAGAGTGGGGCTTCAAGCAATATCAGAGCTGTTGGCCAGCACCACTCTCCTCTGTCCCTCCACAGCCCAACCAAGGTAAGCTGGACAGTTCTAGTCTCTATCATACAACACGTTGTTTGAGAAATAGCTTTCAGTATTGAAGGCTTGCAAAAAGGGAGGAGCTGCAGGAGTATTTGTTCCCAGGATTATCTTGACCTTACTGGAGGAGCTTGAGACTATCCACAGGTGGAAAGCACCTCATGGTGACAATCCCTGGTGACCCACCAGGTTCCCTGAGAGCAGCCAGCAGTGCTTCCAGGAGGTGAATGTCTGTGATTAAGTGACTCGAGGCCATAACAGCGTGACCCCAGAATGAGATCAGCTGTTGGAGAGAATCACAGGGGACTGAAGGTTTGGGGACACCTGACGTCCCCTGGAGTAGTCCAAGGCCATTCTCTGGCCCCACTCTACCTAGACCCCTAAGTGATAGCTCTCTCTGCTTCCCCTGGGCACATTCCAGTTATTCATAGCCACTCCCTCACATGCTCTTTCCACATGCATCAGGTTAATATTTTAAATATTAACTGATGTTTTGTTTTGGTTTGGTTTGGTTTTCTGTTTGCTGAAACACCATGTGCTGAGAATGAATTAGCCATACTCCTTGGTTCAAGGCACACCATCTTTATTAGCACATGCAGGGCTCACTTTTATTTTACTTTTTTTTCCTCCCCTTTGTCCCATCCCCAGCCTCATTTTTCTCCTCTTACCATTGCTGTCATTCTGTGTCCTGCCAATCCATATTACTATTTGTATCCAGACCCAGTATTGGTATTATTTTGTGTGTATTTTTTAAAAATACACTGAAGCAGTCTTTATATATATATATCATTCTCTTCTCACTCTTGTTCAGTCAAGATGATGAGATTTTGAGATGGCTCCAAGTTGATATGAGTAAACATGGACCAGAGCATTTATCTGTTGAATAGTACTCATCATTTCATATAACATTTTATTTATCTGCTTTCCCATTAATAAATTTCTAGGTGTTTCCAAATCCTCACTATTACAAATGATTCTATAAGAACATATTCACATGTGTTTCTGTGGGGCCTTGGGCAAGAGTTTCTCTGGCTCAGCCTCCAGGAGAGCCAGGTTCTAGGATCTACCTGTATTGGTTCACTTAACAGTTCCAAACCACTTCCCAGAGAGTTATACCAGTTAACATTCCCATGAGACTTTGTTTTCCTTTACCTTTGGCAGCACTTGATATTATCCAACCTTTTAATATTTGCCAGTGTGATGTATATAAGACCTATATCTACACTGTAACCAAATTTTCCCCATTTTTTCCTTTCCATCCCCATCTGTTGTTTCCCCATTCAGTGTCAGGTTCTCACTCCCTCAGGGAAGGGAGGTAATGACCAAAAGCAGAAGATGGGGAGGAGGGACGAGTGTTTCCTTCTGGCTTTTGAGTTTCAAAATCCTAGACTCAGTGGAGGACCAAGAAGGATTCATAGCACAGAAAAGGGATTTCGGGGAAAAACATCATGAAAAGGAGAGAAAAAACAGGCATCCCCTTTGGCCCAGCCCCACTTGAACAACAGGCAGTGTGCTGGGTGAGGAAGAGTGTTGGAAGGAAAGTTCCTACGGGTTGGGTTGCGGATCAGAACACTGATGGCTGAGTCAGGTATCATAAACACAGCAAGTGAGCCAGGTTTAAGATCAATGGGGAGTGGCGGGGACTGTGTTTCCCTGGATGCCACCTTCCTCTAACACTTCTCAACTCTGGCTGCAATATGAAGGTCTACCCTCGTGTTACCAGATTTTTTCAAGAGAATCCAAAACCAGATTTTTTTATGGGGAAGCTCCCCTTAAAAAAATGTTACTATGGAAAACTTCAAACATATTTAAAAATAAACAAATTAGTTTAATGAACTTCCTTGTACTTATCATCAAGTTTCCATAATGGCTAATTTTGTTTCATCTATAACCCTACCCACTTCCCCCATCTTCAATTATTTTGCAGTAAATCCTAGACACACCATTTTCTTTGTATAGATAAGGACTCATGTTTCTAACTATAACACAATATCATAACTAAACAAAACCCCAATAATTTCACATCAAATAATAGCCTGTCAGTGTGAAAATTCACAATTTTCTCATGAAGGTCATAAATGTTTATTTTCTATTACTTTATTTTTTACAGTTTGTCTGAAACAGGATCCAAAGTACATGCATTGCAAGTGATTGGTGTTTTTAAGTTTCTTTTCATCTACAGGTTTGATCCTCTTTTTGTCCCTTGCAATGTATTTGTTAAAGAAGCCAAGTCTTTTGTCATACAATTTCCTACAGTCTGGGTTTTGCTGGGGTCATTTAAGGTGCTTCTGTTTTCTGCATTTCCTGCTAACTGGTAGTTGGATCTAAAAGCTAAAGCTCTACTTCAAAAAAAAAAAATGTTCATAATCTTTTCAAAAGAATCTTTAAATACTGTCTGAGCCAGAGAAAATACCTGCTGGACTGGATTTGACCTGTGTGCTACTAATTTGCCTCCTCTGGCTTAGATGTTAGTGATCACGGATAAAAGGATTCAGGGGTCTCTGTGCTGAGCCGAGCCCCAAGGAAAGAGCAACATCCCAAATGAACGTGTAGGATCTGCGAACAGCAGGCCCTGTGGCTCACTTTCCAGAGGGAATCCCAGTCAGAGAGGTAGCAAAACTCCAGAGAAGGGAGGAGGGTGTGCAGCTTGTTGAGGCCTGGCGGAGGGATTTTGCCAGCACTCAGACGCAGCACAGAGGTAGAGAGATGCCCGGTCCTGAGGGACCCTGCATCTCCACAGCAACGAAGGAGCATCTGCCCTGCTCCACCCCCATGCCACGGGAAGTCCTCCAGAACTAGACAACCCAGGGAAAAGGGGGCGAATTCCAAATGGCTAGGTTGAAGATCGGGATGCCTTGATTGGAATGGGAGGCTGTATTAGAAGTCCAGTTGTATTAAGGAAAACAGAGAAGTTTAGGTTTCTTCGACCCTTGAGTTTGCAGACTGAGATTTGTACCCACCACACATGGGAGCCTCTGGGGACCCATTAAAGACCCCCTAGCAACACACCTCAGAGCCGAGCATTTGGGGGCAGTGGTCTCTTTTCTGTGAGAGAACTGGACAGAGGAGAACACTCAGAGACCGCTATTGATTCTGGAAATTCTCCTTTCCTTCTGTTTGATTTTGATGGAAATATTCATCTAACTTTCTGGATTTTGTCTTTTTAAGAAACATTTGAGTGCGCTTCATAATTAATTTACTAATGGATTGTATTTTTCAATCTGAACTGAGACTTTTGTTTTTAGTAGAAGAATTATGACTACATTCATTTACCATTATGTTTAGTCATTTCCTGGGTTCATATTTTGTTTCAATTTTTATATTTCCTTGCCTCTTTTCCATTATGTCTCTTGTTTATTTGTACCTTGCAAGTAAGTATGTATGGTAAGTCATATTTTTTTTCAGCAGTAATGGGCAATTAACTTAATGAAAAAAAAATCAAACTTATAGAAAGTGAAATCAGACCTGTAGTTACCAGAGGTGGGATGTGGGGGTGGGGGAGTTGGAGGAAGGTGGTCAAAAGGTACAAACTTCCAGTCATAAGAGAAATAAGCACTAGGATGTAATGTACAACACGATGACTAGAGCTAACACTGCTGTAAGACATATAAGAAAGTTGTTAAGAGGGTAAATCCTAAGAGTTCTCATCACCAGGAGAAAATTGTTTTCTTTTTTTTTTTCTTTTCTTTTTACTGTATTTACAGAGGAGGGCGGATATTAGCTGAACCCATTGTGGCAATCATTTCACAATATATGTAAATCAAACCATCATGCTGTACACTTTAAGCTTATAGTGATGTGTGTCAATTATTTCTCAATAAAACTGGGAAAAAAAGAAATAAGGAGAAAATTCCATTCCTTTATGGCTGATTTTTAAAAAGATTTTATTTATTTATTTGACAGAGAGGGAGAGAGAGAATCTGAAGCGGACTCCATGCTGAGCACAGAGCCCGAGGTGGGGCTCAGTCCCACGATCATGAGATCATGACCTGAGCCCAAACCAAGAGTCAGACACTTAACCAACTGAGCCACCCAGGCGCCCCCTTTATGGCTAATTTCTTAAGCTAGTTGACTGATGCTTGTTTTGACCATTCTTTAGAGTGCTTTATGGTGTACTTTAAGTGTATGTATAACATGTCCTTTCCTCATAGTAACTGATTTCTCTCAAAGGCCAGTTATTAAATGTCTTAATATTTGTGGGAGATTAAGTTTGGATCCAGGATCATAGGAAGTTCACGCATCACGGGTAGATAAAGACGTGAAGTTAAGTTTTGTTTCCCAGAAATCCACATTCTCCAGATCTATCTAGGAAATCAGCTGAATATGTATGAAACTACATGATCATATGATTTACATTCCTCCATCTAGTCCAGAGAATAGTGTCTGTCCAATCTCTTGCTAAAACACGATACATTGTAATTTGCTATTCTCTGTATCTACTAATTTAGTTATTCTGTTAAAATGGAAATCTGGCTAGTTGGCTATCCATTCATTTATTTCTTCATTCAATTATACTTTCTAAAGATAGATAATAAGAAAAACAAACAAAAAACACTTTCTTTTCTATATTTAGTCCTAACAACACTCAGAACTTTTAACTCTGAGAAATTTTTTTTTTTTGCTTTTCACTGCCTACCAAATAAAAGCAAAAAGTATTCAAAAGAATGAGAAAGATCATCATAGAATGGAAAGGATATGTTTAATAATAAAGTGTTGGGGCCCCTGGGTGGCTCAGTCGTTAAGCGTCTGCCTTCAGCTCAGGTCATTATCCCAGGGTCCTGGGATCAAGCCCCGCATCGGGCTCCCTGCTCGCTCAGCGGGAAGTCTGCTTCTCCCTCTCCCACTCCCCCTGCTTATGTTCCCTCTCTTGCTGCCTCTCTCTCGCTGTCAATAAATAAAATCTTTTTAAAAAATAAAATAATAATAATAATAAAGTATTAGGGGCTTTGAGCACATATGACCCCAATATATCGTCGCAAAATAAGTAAAGCAAAAATGGGCATAAAAACAAGGAAATTTCATTCCGGAAAACACAATTGTAGTAAGAGATCTTGCTGTTCTACCCTCATCTAGGCTTGAATTCAGTTGCTCAACAGAAATGTAAAAATGGCAGCTGAATCGAATGGAATATTTTCCCCAAATAACAAGAAGTCTGGCACGAGGCCTCCAGGGCCAATGCAGAGGCGGTGGAAGTGATCAAATATCCAGGCTCCTCCTAACTTCATGCTTTGCTACAGCATGCTGTTCTTGACCTTGAAGTGTAGCAGAATACGCCACTCTGGCGCAAAGATTATTTTCAGCTAAAGGCAATTGAGAAGTAAATACAAGAAAAGTCCTCTGCCCTCCCCCTACTTGCCTAAAACCAGGACATAAATTTGCAAAGGTGTCCCCTCTACCACAAGGACAGAAGTTAATCACTGGAGACAACTTAAACCCTAACCCGCCTAGAGACAGCACCAGAGGAATCTATGTAACAACCTTAGTGACTAGCCCTTATCTTCCATTACTTTCCCTCATATGTTTACCTTCACACAGTTTGCCGCCCTAGAAACTCAGTCCTCTTCCTTCCTCTTGTCACTTCTCTAAAAATTTATTGTTCTTTTCTTGAGATGTTATAAAGACCAAGTTGTAACTACCTCTTTGAATTACTCATCTCTGAGTACTCCCATGTGTATGCACGATGCACGTGCTAATAAACTTCTGATAGTTTTCTCTTGTGACTCTGTCTTTTGTCAAATTTACTGTGCCCCAGCTGGAGAACCTAGGAAGTAGAAGGAAGAAGAAAGTTTTTTTCTCCTCTACAACCTCAGTATGTAAGATGGCCCCTGTGCCTCCAGCCATTGATTCTGCCTTCCAGGCAGGAAGAAGGGGAAGGACTGAGGGTCGAAGTCATGTGCCAGCCGAACTAGTCTCTCTTAATTAGGAAAGCAACAGCTTTTCTGGAAATTCCACCCAATAGCTTCTCTTTTACAGCTCACTGGGCCTCAGCTAGGTCACATGGCCAGTACCGGCTGCGGGTGAGGTAGTATTTTTACCTGCGTGCATTGCCATCCTGAACAAAATTAGTTATCTTAGTAAGGAAAATATAGAAAATGTATATCAGATTACATACCAAGTAGCATCTGTCCCACACATATCAATGAACAGTTTGAATGTTTGTGTCCCCCCCCACCCCAAAATTCATATGCTGAAGCTCTAGCCCCCAGTCGGATGGTATTTGGAGGTGGGGCCTTTGGGAGGTTATTGGATTTAGGTGAGATCATGAGAGTGGAATCCTCAGGTTGGGATTAGTGCCCTTATAAAAAGAGGAAGAGAGTGAGCTCTCTTTCCATGAGCACTTGCCAAGGAAAGGCCATGTGAACACACAGTGAGCTGTGTCTGCAGGGCAGAAAGCGGTCCTCACCAGACACTGAATCTGCTGCCATCTTGATCTTGGACTTCCCAGCCTCCAGATCTGTGAGAATTAAATGTCTGTTGTTCAAACCACCCAGTCTATGGTATTTTATTATAGCAACCTGAGCTAAGACAACCAGCAAAAAGCAAATAAGGAAAGACAGTACAGTGGAGACATTCCGAATATAAAAGCAGAAACACCTAGTCTAGCCCTAGCTCTACCACTTGCTCACTGTAGGACTCTGGGAAAGTTTACTCAACATTCCAAGCCTTGCATTTCCAGAGTACACAAGGGCAACATTAATGATGCCTACTTCACAGGACTGTTGCAAAGGTTCTATTGGTTGCCCCAGTCCACTGTCTGGTACAGAGTTTGAGCTCAGTTAATAGTAGTCGGTATGCATGTCTACTCAGGCTTGTACAGCTCTCAGGAGCTGTGCCCGCTCTATTTAAAATGAATTCAGACTTAACTTTCTAAAGCACTCCAGTTAAGTCAATACATATTTACAAAAGGCCCGCCGTGTGCCTGGAATTGGGGAAGTCCAGGTAGACCAGGCATGGTTTCCACCTTGGGGAATGTGGCAGACACTGCTAGCTGCCCACCCGCTATCTAGTCTCCCCTTCTCCCTTAGGAACAGATGACTTTGATTTTGTTCAGGGTACTAATGCACCCAGCTAAAGGATGACATTTCCCAGCTTTCCTTGCAGTTAGGACTGGTCATGTGACCTACAGCCAAAGAATGGAAATGGAAATGTGAAGCTTGCAGAAAGACTTCCGCAGGGAGTTGATTCAGCTGGAAGGTGAGCTTTTTGTCCTTTTCCTCTTTGTATTCCTGTTCCAGGAATGCAGATATGGTGGCTGAGCTCCAACAGTCAATTCTGAGACTGGTAGAGAAGAAAGAGAGAAGGAATGTGGGTGCCCAATGACTCTGTGAAGCCACTATTCCGGCCCTGGGCTGCCAGATATCTTAGAAAGAGAATCCTTAGCTCTGTAAGTTACTGTTATTAGAATTTTCTGCTGTACGCAGCCAACCCAAATCCTACATAGTATCAGGATTTTCAGTGAGATCCATACCTCTCTCTCTATTCCCTCTTTGACTTCTCTGCTTGCTTACAGTTGGATGCCTGCCTCGTTGTGCAGGTGACACACTGTTTCTCTGGATCTCTGGCCTTTCATACCAGCTATTATCTTAACTATTTCAGAAACTTCTAAGTTGTTTGAGTGGTGCCCTTCTTAGCTCTGCCTGGAACCGGTGTCCCTCTAGTAACTGCACTCATGGATGTTCCTCAACCCTTAGTTTGGACCTTAAGGCTGTCCCAGCTGAGAAAAAGTATTTTGAGGTAGAGTTAATGGATAACTTGTACTATATATGATTTCCAACTGTCCACAGCAATTGTCCATATGGTCTCCTGTATCACATCTACCAGGCCACAAACATCATCTCAACTAGTTCAAAAAGATCAGAAATGATACATGCTAAGTTCTCTGGCCACAATAAAATGAAATATAAAGCAACAACCAAATAAAAAGAAACCAACTACTTGGATATTTAAAAATTCTTACTGAATCAACAATTGAATCGAAAAGGAACTCAAGAACACCAAAGGAGTTTATTCAGAAGACAATAATGATTAAAATATACCACAGTAACCTCTGTGGAATGTGTTCAAAGCAGTACTTTCAGGAAATTTTATGATTTAAAGTGCTCTCTTTTTTGGTGGTTGATAAAAAGAGAACATTTTATAAATAATTCAACTGAAGATATTAGAAAGGAATAGGAAGACAGGCCAAACTAAAGAGGGGAAAAAAATAGGGGCATCTCAGTGGTTCAGTCAGTTAAGTGTCCGACTCTTAGTTTCGGCTCAGGTCATGATCTCAGGGTTGTGGGATCAAACCCTGCACTGGGCCTCCACTCGGGCCCCGACATAGCACCCCACCTCAGGCTCCAGCTCTGTGCCTAGTGCAGAATCTACTTGGGATTTTGTCCCTTTCCGTCTCCTTCCCTCTCTGCCCCTGTCCCTGCTCCCACGTGTGTGTGCATGCTGTCTAAAATAAATAAAAATCTTAAAAAAAAAAAAAAAGGGAAAAAAGTATGATAAAAACAGCAGGAAATAATTTTGAAAATGAAAAATAATTTCAATGGGCTCAATAAATAAAACCAAAAGCCAAGTATTTAAGAGTAAAGCTATAATTCAATAACATTTGAAATGCCCTTTGCCTCTCCCTCTGCTGCTTCCCCTACTTGTGCTCTCTCATTCTCACTTTCTTAATAAAATCTTTAAAAATTTTTTTAAAATATAAATTAGAACATAAAAATATATGCTAATAACATTTGAACATACAAATGAAAAGAAGAACTTTTTTATAATATAAAACTCCAAACTTAATCTAATATATATTAAAATAATAACTTGAGAAGGGGGAAGACATATGGAAAGTTATTCAACTAGAAGTGTCCAGGTACATATATACATGTGTTAGTTTTTTATTGCTGTGTAATTACCACAAACTCACTGGCCTAAATCAACACAGATTTATTATCTTATAGTTTCCCTGGCTCGGGAGTCTGGGTGCATTAGCTGCGCCCATGGCTGAGAGTTTCCTGGGTGACACTCAAGGTATTGGCTGTACCATGTTCTCATATGGAGGCTTGACTGAGGAAAAATCGACTTCCAAGCTCATTGGTTGTTGGCAGAATTCATTTCCTAGTGGCTGTATGACTGAGGGCCCTGCTTCTCACTGACTGTTGGCTATCCTCAGGTCCTACGGCCACCTGCAGTTCCCTCCCATGTGGCCCTCTCCATAGGTAGTTCACAACATGGCAATTTGCTTCTTCAAGGCAAGAAAATCTTCCCAGTCTGCTTAGACAGTCTCTATGATGAATGTGATCAAATACTGGTATCTCATCACCTTAGCCATGGCATATTGGTTAGAAGCAAATCAGAGGTTCCACTGGCATTTAATGGGAGAGGATTGATTGATTATCCAGGAGGATTACTCATTGGAAATCACCTTCGGTGCATCCACCACAATATGGGTGAATGCTAAACCCTCTAAAACTTTCAGAGGATCATTACTTACCTTGAAAAGTGGCAAGCAGAAGTTCCGTCTCTTTAAGACAAGGCTGAAGATCCAAAAGAGGCATATGTGGGGGCAAAATAAACCTTCAAGAACAAAGCCTCAGACTCTCATCCTTATGCACACATTGCTATATCCCAATCTACAGCTCAGCTTGTCACTCCAACCTCTGCTCTACACTTCTTTTCCTTCAATTTAAACCCAGCTACTGTACTGTCAGTCCTTGGCTTTACTTTCTTGGTTTGACAAGGAGCTGCCTCAATGGAGTCTTGCTCTCTCCCTGGCGGTCATGCTCTCCTGCTAAGGCTGTATGTGCAATACATTCCGCTTTAGGGATCTAGTGACTTTTTAGGCCCTTGCCCTTTGGTCTCCTCTCCTGTCTTATAAGCTGCCCTGGTAAAACTGTTACAGATATTCTGAGTCACATGCTGAAGGGCCTGTCTATGATTGATGTTGTGAAGAAAGGGATCGTGGGCTACACTTGATGATGTCTTGCTTGGCGAAAGCTCTCTTAGGGATGGACTGAGCTGGAACTGGAAAGATCTGAGGCTGATTTTGGTTAGTGCTGACAAAGATAAATGTAATTCTTGGTCTGTTTTAATAGGATGGTCAGAGAGGAGCTGATGAACACACTTGGTCTTTACTAAAATGTATTGATTGGCCTTAAAGCATCTCTGCTATGCCTTGTTTCTGAACCTTGAAAAATATGGCCTTTTGCATAGTTCATTCCAAGATGTAAACCTCCATATGGCTTGGTCCTGAAATCTAATAAGTATAACGCACAAATAAAGAATAGACTTGTGTGGCCATGTGTTTTCAGTGCAGTGATAGCGCCATGCATCCCAATGGAGCCATTTGGCTCTTAAGGGAGCTAAAAAAAAAAACTCCTCTTTTTTATGTAGAAAGTGCAGATATACATAGAGTATATATAGTAGATATACTGATATATAGCATATCTGTGGCACTGAAATTACATGGAGGCACAGTTAAGAAAAAAAATGCTTGAAAGTTCTCCTTCGATGGGAAATAATAAGAAAAAGTGTAAGCAGCACTGCTCTAGGAAATATTCACCTATAGATATAAGCCATCCACAAATCTTACATTAAAATATACAAGACATTTTATCAAGAGCATTATGCTAAGTGAAATAAATCAGAGAAAGACAAATACCATCTGCTCTCTCTTACATGTGAATCAGTCAATCAATAATCAAGCTCACAGATACAGAGAAGGGATTGGTGGTTGCCAGAGGCAGGGAGTGGAGGCTGGGAAAAGGGGTAAACTGTTTTTGTTTAAATAAATTCAATTTTTAGAAAGAAAAAATTATATACATAAAATGGTTTTCATTAATATGTTATGGGAAACATTATACCATGACCAAAGACCCTTTATCCTAAGAATGATTGAAATGTTTGACACAAAGACAAGTATTAATAATACCACCTACATCACCGATTAAATAATGAAAAATACAATGATTTCAACAGATGCTGAAACAGCCTTTGATAAAATTCACTAGGTACTTCTCATTTTAAAAAGGGGGGTGGGGGGAATAGAAATATATTACAATAACAAAATACAGAGCTATTTAAAACAGAGCTGGCTTTACCTTTCATACAATGCAGAAGCATTGTTATTAAAAAGAGGAACAAAACAAAAACCTTGACGCCAGCCACCTAAAAGATCATCTGGCACTGCAGCCATGAGGAGGCTTCATCCCACCTACAGATCAGTCTGCAGCTAGTCGGCTACTGTCCTTTGTTCAGACTGGCTGAAGGTCAACATTAACTTCCATACTAGGGATATTTTCTGATGGCAGCTTCCTGAATGTCTGGCACCTGGGCATATCCATCTTTCTGGATCCTTGAATCCTTGGGAAGTCTGACTTCTCTTGCTATAGTCCTACTAATCTCATTGGCTTAGACCCTGTTTCCATCCTTATGTACCATCGAGCATCATCTAGTTTCCTTGGAATTACAGATCTCCCCACCAGGCCTCAGACAGATGGTAACCCTGATCAGGACATGGGTTCCCCCCCCACTACCACCCCTTTGTTCCCATCTGTTGTAGATTTTTCACTCCCTCTTGGACATCAATAAGATAGTACTACTCTTGAAGATTGTTCATTCTGACTCCTTTCCTTACACCCTCTGTTTATTTGTACATACTTCCATAGCTGGTCATTTGCCAACACCTTGTACTTGAGAGCTTATACTAGTCATGGATCTTAGTTGCAAACAACAAAAACTAACTTAAGCAGAAACAAAATTTACATAGGGTATTGTATTAGTTTGCTAGGGCTGTCATAACAAAGTACCACAAACTAGCTTAAGCAACCTCAATTCTGGAGGCTAGTAGTCTGAAATGAGGGTGTTGGCAGGGTTGGTTCCTATGGAAGGCCATGAAAGAATTAGTTCCATGCCTCTCCCCTAGCTTCCAGTGGTCTGCTAGCAATCTTTGGATTCCTTGGCTTGTAGATCTTTGCCTTCATCTTCACATGTGTATGTATCTGTGTCCAAATTTCCTCTTCTTACAAGGACAATGGTCATTTTGGATTAGAGGCCTATTCTACTCCAGTATGACCTCATCTTAACTAATTACTTCCACAACAACCCCATCTCCAAGTAAGATCACATTCTTAGGTACTGGGGCTAGGACTTCAACATATGAATTTCTGGGGGACACAACTCAACTCTTAACAGATACACTATCAGTAGCTCATAGGATCAGCACCAGGGCTAGAGCACCAGGTTTGAACAGGAGCCTAAGGAAGATGACTATCAAGATGATACATCAGGAGCAGACAGCCTAGAACTCTGGGGCTCACCAACAGGGCACATCTGCCATGACCACTGCTGACTCTATTGCAGCTGGTCATTACAGCTGCTCTGCCAGGTCTGGTCCTTAGGACTCCTCCTGCTGGGGCCTCAGGCTCTGGATTCCTACACAGCCCCTCACAATGCAAGTCTAAGTGGGGCATCTGACTGGCCAAGTCTGGGCCACAAGCTCACACTCTAGCTGCTAGGTGGCAAGAAAAAGCAGACTGCACTCTTTCTGTGGTGGGAAGCAGTCTTGGCTCCATAGTATATAGAGATTCTCTCACGGTAACAAGGGTGTTAGGATGCCGGACAGATGTATTAGTCTTCGTTCTCCAGAGAAATAGAACCAAGAGATGATGGATGATGATAGACTGATTAGATATAGATAAAGAGAAGAGGAGATTTATTGTAGGAACTGGCTCACACAATTATGGAGACCAAGAAGTCCCACAATCTGCCATCTGCAAGCTAGAAAACCAGAAAAGCCCATGATGTAATTCAGTCTAAGTCCAAAGGCCCAAAAACCAGGAGGGCCAATGTCTGAGGGCAAGAGAAGATGGATGTCCCAGCTGAAGCAAAAAGAACAAATTGGAGGGGCAGAGCAAGATGGCGGAGGAGTAGGAGACCTGGATTTCATCTGGTCTCAGGAATTCAGCTGGATAGGGATCAAACCATTCTGAACACCTACGAACTCAACAGGAGATCGAAGAAAAGAATAGCAACAACTCTCTGAACAGAAAAGCAACCACTTTCTGGAAGGTAGGACGTGCAGAGAAGTGAATCCGAGGCTATATTCGGGAGGATAGATGGCGGGGGAGGGGGCCTCCGTCAGTCGCTTCTGGCAAGTGATAGAGCAGCGGAGCACAAAATCGGAACTTTTAGAAGTCTGCTCCGCTGAGGGACGTCGCTCCAGTGGCTAAGCGGGGGGCGGAACCCTTGCGGGACAGTGTGGTCTCAGGACCCTCGGGGTCACAGAAAGACCGGGGTGCCTGAGTGTGGCAGAGCTCCCAGCTATCGGAGCAGGGAAGCCGGCTGCAGAGACGGAGCCAAGGCATGGGCTCTCAGCTCGGGGTTGCCATAAACCGTGATCCGCGGCACAGTTGGGCCACTGCTCCTCCAGCAGGGACCCAACCGGCGGCAGATCCGGGGAGACTCCCCTTCCTCCCCTGGGAGGCGCGGCGCGCCGGAGCGCACCGCAGGGATCTGCTGGGTTTGGAGACTCCACACGGGGTCATGCACCAGAGGTAGAAATGCTCGGTCACAGGCCGGGTGAGCACAGAGTGTGGCCGGAAACCGGGGAGACGGGAGTGACTGACTGCTTTTCTCTGGGGGCGCACTGAGGAGCGGGGCCCCGAGTTCTCGGCTCCTCCGGGGTGGAGACTGGGAGGCTGCCATTTTCACTCTCGGCCTCCAAAGCTGTATGGAAAGCTTGCAGGGAACAAAAGCTCCCGAGAACAAACCCGAGCAGATAACTAAGCCCGGACAGGCAAGGGCGGGGCAATTCCGCCTCCAGCAAAGACATTTGGGAACCACGGCAACAGGCCCTTCCCCCAGAAGATCAGCAAGAACCGCCAGCCAAGACCAAGTTTACCGATCAATGAGAACAGCAGAACTCCAGCGCTAGGGGACTACTGCACATAGAATCCATGGCTTTTTTCCCATGATTCTGTAGTCTTTCAAAGTTTTTTTTTTTTAACTGTCTTTTTTTTTTTTTTTTGAATTTTTTCCCTTTTTCAACCAACATCTTATCAATCCCTTTTTTAAAAAAACATTTTTATTTTTCATTTTTAGAGTCATATTCTATCCCTTCATAGTAGTTACCTGTATTTTTGGCATATATATATATATAAGTTGTTCTCTCTTTAAAATTTTGAGATAGTTTCTTCTAACAGATCAAAATATACCCTAAATCTCTAGTGTATGGTTTTTTTCTACTCTCCTGCCTGATCACATTCTCTCCCTTTTTCTTTTTTTTTAAATCCTCTTCTTTCTTTTTTCAAACAACTTATCAATTCCTTTTATAAAATTTTTTATAATTTTCATCTTTACAGTCATATTCCATCCCTTCATCATATCAACCCTTATTTTTGTACATATATAAGTTTTTCTTTCTTTAAAATTTTGGGAGGCACTTTCTTCTAACAGACCAAAATACACCCAAAATCTAGTGTGTGGCACTGATCTATGTAGCAGCCTGATCATATTTGATCATATTGTTTTTTTTGTTTTGTTCTGTTTTTGTTTGTTTTTATCTTTATCTTTTTCTTTTTTTTTCTTTTTCTTTTTTCTCTCTTTCCCTTTCTTTCCCCCCTGCTTCAGGTCTTTTCTGCTTTGTTTAGAGTATATTTTCTGGGGACGTTGTTACCCTCTTAGCATTTTGTTCTCTCATTAATCTATTCTCCTCTGGACAAAATGACAAGACGGAAAAAAAAAATCACCTCAACAAAAAGAACAAGAGGTAGTACAGACTGCCAGGGACCTACTCAATATGGACATTAGTATGATGTCGGATCTAGAGTTCAGAATCATCACTTTAAAGATACTAGCTGGGCTTGAAAAAAGCATGGAAGTTATTAGAGAAACCCTTTCTGGAGAAATAAAAAAAATAAAATCTAACCAAGTCAAAATCAAAAAGGCTATTAATGAGGTGCAATCAAATATGGGGGTGCTAACTGCTAGGATAAATGAGGCAGAAGAGAGAATCAGTGATACAGAAGACCAAATGGTGGAAAATAAAGAAGCTGAGAAAAAGAGAGATAAACAACTGCTGGATCACGAGGGCAGAATTCAAGAGATAAGCGATACCATAAGATGAAACAACATTAGAATAATTGGGATCCCAGAAGAAGAAGAGAGAGAGGGGCAGAAGGTATATTGGAGCAAATTATAGCAGAGAACTTCCCTAATTTGGGGAAGGAAATAGGCATCAAAATCCAGGAAGCACAGAGAACCCCTCTCAAAATCAATAAAAATAAGTCAACACCCAACATCTAATAGTAAAACTTACGAGTCTCAGAGACAAAGAGAAAATCCTGAAAGCAGCTTGGGAGAAGAGATATGTAACCTACAATGGTAGAAACATTAGAGTGGCAGCAGAGCTATCCACAGAGACCTGGCAGGCCAGAAAGGACTGCCAGGATATATTCAGAGTGCTAAATGAGAAAAATATGCAGCCAAGAATACTATATCCAGCTAGGCTGTCATTGAAAATAGAAGGAGAGATAAAAAGCTTCCAGGACAAACAGAAACTAAAGGAATTTGCAAACACAAAACCAGCCCTACAAGAAATATTTAAAGGGGTCCTCTAAGCAAAGAGAGAGCCTAAAAGCAACATAGACCAGAAAGGAACACAGACAATATACAGTAACAGTCACCTTACAGGCAATACAATGGCACTAAACTCATATCTTTCAATAGTTACCCTGAATGTAAATGGGCTAAATGCCCCAATCAAAAGACACAGGCTATCAGATTGGATTAAAAAACAAGACCCATCCATATGGTCTTTTCCCAAAACCAGAAAAGACCCCATCAAAAAGGAGAATTACAGACCAATATCCTTGATGAACATGGATGCAAAAATTCTCACCAAAATACTAGCCAATAGGATCCAACAGTACATTAAAAGGATTATTCACCACGACCAAGTGGGATTTATCCCTGGGCTGCAAGGTTGGTTCAACATCCACAAATCAATCAAAGTGATACAATACATTAACAAAAGAAAGAACAAGAATCATATGATCCTCTCAATAGATGCAGAAAAAGCATTCGACAAAGTACAGCATCCTTTCTTGATCAAAACTCTTCAGAGTATAGGGATAGAGGGTACATACCTCAATATCATAAAAGCCATCTATGAAAAACCTACAGCAAATACCATTCTCAATGGGGAAAAACTGAGAGCTTTCCCCCTAAGGTCAGGAACATGGCAGGGATGTCCACTATCACCACTGCTATTCAACATAGTATTAGAAGTCCTAGCCACAGCAATCAGACAACAAAAAGAAAGAAAAGGCATCCAAATCGGCAAAGAAGAAGTCAAACTCTCACTCTTTGCAGATGATATGATACTTTATGTGGAAAACCCAAAAGACTCCACCCCAAAACTGCTAGAACTCATACAGGAATTCAGTAAAGTGGCAGGATAGAAAATCCATGCACAGAAATCAGTGGCATTCCTATACACCAACAACAAGACAGAGGAAAGAGAAATTAAGGAGTTGATCCCATTTACAATTACACCCAAAACCATAAGATACCTAGGAATAAATCTAACCAAAGAGGCAAAGGATCTGTACTCAGAAAACTATAAAATACGCATGAAAGAAATTGAGGGAGACACAAAGAAATGGAAAAACGTTCCATGCTCATGGATTGGAAGAACAAATATTGTGAAGATGTCAATGCTACCTAGAGCAATCTACACATTCAATGCAATCCCCATCAAAATACCATCCACTTTTTTCAAAGAAATGGAACAATTAATCCTAAAATTTGTATGGAACCAGAAAAGACCCCGAATAGCCAGAGGAATGTTGAAAAAGAAAAGCAAAGCTGGCGGCATCACAATTCCGGACTTCCAGCTCTATTACAAAGCTGTCATCATCAAGACAGTATGGTACTGGCACAAAAACAGACACATAGATCAATGGAACAGAATAGAGAGCCCAGAAATGGACCCTCAACTCTATGGTCAACTAATCTTCGACAAAGCAGGAAAGAATGTCCAATGGAAATAAGATGGTCTCTTCAACAAATGGTGTTGGGAAAATTGGACAGCCACATGCAGAAGAATGAAACTGAACCATTTCCTTACACCACACATAAAAACAGACTCAAAATGGTTGAAAGACCTAAATGTGAGACAGGAGTCCATCAAAATCCTAAAGGAGAACACAGGCAGCAACCTCTTCGACCTCAGCCGCAGCAACTTCTTCCTAGAAACATCGCCAAAGGCAAGGGAAGCAAGGGCAAAAATGAACTATTGGGACTTCATCAAGATAAAAAGCTTTTGCACAGCAAAGGAAACAGTCAACAAAACCAAAAGACAACCGACAGAATGGGAGAAGATATTTGCAAATGACATATCAGATAAAGGGCTAGTATCCAAAATCTATAAAGAACTTATCAAACTCAACACCCAAAGAACAAAGAATCCAATCAAGAAATGGGCAGAAGACATGAACAGACATTTTTCCAAAGAAGACATCCAAATGGCCAACAGACACATGAAAAAGTGCTCAACATCGCTCGGCATCAGGGAAATCCAAATCAAAACCTCAATGAGATACCACCTCACACCAGTCAGAATGGCTAAAATTAACAAGTCAGAAAATGACAGATGTTGGCGGGGATGCGGAGAAAGGGGAACCCTCCTACACTGTTGGTGGGAATGCAAGCTGGTGCAGCCACTCTGGAAAACAGTATGGAGGTTCCTCAAAAAGTTGAAAATAGAGCTACCATACGACCCAGCAATTGCACTCCTGGGTATTTACCCCAAAGATACAAATGTAGGGATCTGAAGGGGTACGTGCACCCCAATGTTTATAGCAGCAATGTCCACAATAGCCAAACTGTGGAAAGAGCCAAGATGTCCATCGACAGATGAATGGATAAAGAAGAGGTGGTATATATATACAATGGAATATTATGCAACCATCAAAAGGAATGAGATCTTGCCATTTGCAACGATGTGGATGGAACTGGAGGGTATTATGCTGAGCGAAATAAGTCAAACAGAGAAAGACATGTATCATATGACCTTACTGATATGAGGAATTCTTAATCTCAGGAAACAAACTGAGGGTTGCTGGAGTGGGGGGTGGGGTGGGAGGGATGGGGTGACTGGGTGATGGACACTGGGGAGGGTATGTGCTCTGGTAAGCGCTGTGAATTGTGCAAGACTGTTGAATCTCAAATCTGTACCTCTGAAACAAATAATGCAATATATGTTAAGAAAAAAAAAAAAGATAGCAGGAGGGGAAGAATGAAGGGGGGGGATGTCGGAGGGGGAGACGAACCATGAGAGACGATGGACTTTGAAAAACAAACTGAGGGTTCTAGAGGGGAGGGGGGGTGGGAGGATGGGTTACCCTGGTGATGGGTATTAAAGAGGGCACGTTCTGCATGGAGCACTGGGTATTGTGCACAAACAATGAATCATGGAACACTACATCTAAAACTAATGATGTAATGTATGGTGATTAACATAATAAAAAATTAAAAAAAAAAAAAGAACAAATTCACCCTTCCTCTATCTTTTGGTCCTATTTTGTCCCTCAATGGATTGGATGATGCCCACCTCATTGGTCTTTACTCAGTCTACTGATTCAAATGTTAATCTCTTCCAGAAACACCCTCACAGGCACACCCAGAAATAATGTGCTAACAACTATCTGGGCATCCCTTGCCCAATCTAGCTAATACATAAAACTATCATGGCAAACAAAGACAAATGTCACTACAAAGCTGTTTGCCAAATCTTGTACACAGTGGTCTTCAAAGTGTGGAACACCAGCCATGAGTATTTCCTGGGAGCAACTTAGAAATGTAAAATCTTGGTCCTACCCCAGATATACTGAATCAGAAATGCTAGGGTAGGGCCTAGCAAACTTTTCAACAAGCCTTCCAGGAGTTTCCTTCCTTTCTTCCTTTTTATTTTTTTATAGCTCAATTGAGGTGTAATTGACATACAATAAATTACACATAAAGTTCACATTTAGATGAGTTTAACATATGTATATACCCATAAAACCATCACCACAATCAAGATAATGCATGTATTCATCGCCCCTGATGTTTCTTCAACCCCCATTGTCATCTCCCCCTCCTTCCCCTTTCCACACACATACCCAACATCCTGAGGCAACCACTGATCTTGTGTTGCTCTAGATTAGTTAGCAATGTTTAGAATTTTACATGTATAGAATCACACTATTATTCTTGTCTTTTAAGATTTTTTTAGGGGTGCCTGGGTGGCTCGGTCGGTTAAGCGTCTGCCTTCGGCTCAGGTCATGATCCCAGGACCCTGGGATCCAGCCCCATATCAGCCTCTCTGCTCAGCAGGGAGCCTGCTTCTCCCTTTCCCCCTGCCTGCCACTCCCCCTGCTTGTGCTCTCTCTCTCTGTCAAATAAAATCTTAAAAAAGATTTTATTTTTTTAATTAATAACTACATGCAACATGGGACTCAAACTCACAACCCCAAGATCAAGAGTCATACACTCTACTGACTGAGCCAGCCAGGTGCCCCTTTGTCTTTTTATTCAGCATAATAAATTTTAATTCATCCATGTTGTATTATGTGTCAAGATTCCATTCTTTTTTGTAGCTGAGTAGTGTTCCATTATGTGGACACACTTAATTTGTTTATCCATTAATCTGTTTATAAACACTTGGATTGTTTTCAGTTTGGGGCCATTATAGATAAAGCCACTATGAGCATTCATGTGCAAGTCTTTGTATGGACATATGCTTTCATTTCTTTTGGGTAAATACCTAGAAGTGGAATCACTGGATTATATGGTAGGTGTATGTTTATCTTTTAAAGAAACTGTCAAACTTTTTTCCGAAGTGGTTGTTCTATTTTGCATTCCCACCAGCAGTGTATGAGCTTCTAGTTCCTCCATACTTGGTAAGGTTATCAGTCTTTTTATATCTTAGCCATTCTGAAAAGTGTGTAGTGGTATCTCATTGTGGTTTTTATTTGCATTTCCCTAATGCCTAATGATGTTAAGCATCTTCACGTGCTTATTTGCCATCTGTTTATCTTTGGTGAAGTATCTGTTCAAATCTTTCAGTTCAAAGGAATTATGTTGTGTTTTGTATAGTGTATCTTATATTCATCTACTTTATTCAACTGTTTTATCAATTCATATGAATTATAACCCATGACTTTCCTAAGTTCCCATTTATGTTTGCATATTCTATCAATTTTTTTTTGCATATTCTGTTCTAATACTTATTTTTTCCAATATTATGTTTCAGTAACACTGCTGATGTAGGAATATTTTGTAGTTTTCAGATTCTATAGTGTACAATATAGTGTTCAATCTTTTTTTTTTTTTTAAAGATTTATTTATTTGACAGAGAGAGACACAGCGAGAGAGGGAACACAAGCAGGGGGAGCGGGAGAGGGAGAAGCAGGCTCCTGGCTGAGCAGGGAGCCCAATGCGGGGCTCGATCCCAGGTGGGATCATGACCTGAGCCGGAGGCAGACGCTTAATGACTGAGCCACCCAGGTGCCGCTCACCCATTTTTTAATTGGGTTGTTTATCTCATTGAGTTACAAGAGTTGTTCATATACTCTAGATTAATGTTTTTTGTCCAATAATATTTTACAAATGTTTTCTCCCAGTCTGTGGCTTGCCTTTTGTTTTTTTCCCTTGGTGTTTTTTGAAGAGCAAAAGTCTTAAATTTTGATGATATCTAATGTATCAATATTTTTCTTTTATAGTTTGTACCTTCTGTGTCATATTTAAGAAATCTTGCTAAACCCAAGCCTACTAAGATTTTCCACTAAATTTCCTCTAGAGATTTTAGCTCTTAAAGTTAGGTCTATGATCCATTTAAAGCTAATTTTTAAGAAACTTTATTTTGATATGTCAGAAAAGCTGCAAAAATAGTACAGAGTTCATATATACGTTTTACCCAGCTTCTCCCAATGTTAACAACTTACATAAGCCATAGTACAATTACCAAATGAGAGAAATTAACATTAACTAAGCTATTGACTTTATTTAAATTTCACCCATTTTTCTCCTGCTGTTCCTTTTTTGTTCTAGCTTCCAATCCAGAATTCCATATTGTATTTAGTTGTTGCAACTCCTTCGTCTCTTCCAATCTATGATGATTCCTCAATCTTTCCTTGTCCTTCAATTTTTACATAAGATATGAGGTAAAAGTCAAGATTCATCTTTTTGCATATGGCTTTTCAATTATTCCACACCATCCCTTGAAAAAGATTATCCTTTCCCTCATTGAATTGCCTTGAAAGTTTTGTTAAAGATCAAGTGACCACATATGTGTGAGTCTATTTCTGGACTCTCTGTTCTGTTACACTGAGATTTCTATTTGTCTATCTTTACACCAATACAATATTGTCTTGAATTTTGTAGCTCTAGAATAAGTCTGAAATCAAGTGGAGTTAGTCCTCCAACTTTGTTCTTCTTTTTCAAAGTTGTTTTGGCTATTCTAGGTCCTTTAAATTTCCTGATGAATTTTAGAACCAGTTTTTAAACTTCCACAAAGAGCCTTCTGGGATTTTGATCTGGATTACATTGAATCTACAGATCAATTTGGGGAGAAGTGACACATAACAATATTGAGTCTTCTAATCCATGAATTTAGAATTTCTCTCCACTTATTTAGGTCTTCTTTAATTTCTGTCAGGAATATTTTGTAGTTTTCAGATTCTATAGTATACAGATCTTGCACATCTTTTGTCAAATTTATCCCTAATAAGCATTCCAGGTGAGTCTGATGCACAATAAAGTCTTAGAAACACTTCTCTACATCAGCACTGTTACTGAAACATAATATTGGAAAAAATAAGTATTAGAACAGAATATGCAAAAAAAAAATTGATAGAATATGCAAACATAAATGGGAACTTAGGAAAGTCATGGGTTATAATTCATATGAATTGATAAAACAGTTGAATAAAGTAGATGAATATAAGATACACTATATATTCAAAACACAACATAATTCCTTTGAACTGATTAGAAATTTTGATTAAAAATGAGATCCCGGGGCGCCTGGGTGGCTCAGTCGTTAAGTGTCTGCCTTCGGCTCAGGTCATGGTTCCAGGGTCCTGGGATCGAGCCCCACATCAGGCTCCCTGCTAGGCGGGAAGCCTGCTTCTCCCTCTCCCACTCCCCCTGCTTGTGTTCCCTCTCTCGCTGTGTCTCTTTGTCAAATAAATAAATAAAATCTTTAAAAAAAAAATGAGATCCCATTCACAACAGTAACAAAAAATAAAATACCGAATGAGAATTTTAATTGTATTCAGTATAATTTATATTTTCAAAAATCATGTAGTTCACATTTATGTACGTGTATATAAATGAATTTTAAAAGTCCTGGAAACCTGAGACAAGTACTTTTCCAAAGAGAGAGGAAGAAGATAGAGAGAAAGTAAGAAAGGGCTTGTCGGCTTCCTTTGAATTTCTTCCAACGATAAGGTATCAACACAGTACTTCTATAATTTTTAAAAACTTTCCTAAGCAGTATATATGATCCCATTTTGTCAATTACAGATACATTTGTGTACACATTTGTGTCTCAAAAGATGATTAAACAAACCTAATAGCAGTTACATATAGATAGAATTTCAGATGATTTTCACTGTGATTTTTCTTTTTAGTGTTGTTTAATGTTTTACAATAAGCATGTGCTATTTTTATAATAAAAAGTAATAAAGGTATCTTCATTTTGAAAAGAAAAAAACAGAACCTAAAGAGTGCTGCTCATGACATACACAAGGACACTTAAAACCAAGAGTATAAACAAATGGAAAAATAGGTCATGTTTCTTTTTTTCTTAAGTAGGCTCCACGCCAGCATGGAGCCCAACATGAGGCCTGAATCCACGACCCTGAGACCAAGATCTGAGCTGAGATCAAAACTCAAACACTCAACCAACTGAGCCACCTAGGCACCCCAAATCATGTTCCTATTTCTAATTTATAGTATATTCACATATAAATATAATAAAGACAAATCTTCCCAAGCTATAAACGGATTATAATACCAATTAGCATTTTAAAACAAGAAACTTCCTGATAAAATATTTATTCCACTCTCCTTTTATGAAACCCACTGAACACAGCAAAAGAAACGGAAGCAGAAATCATGAAGCAAACCAGCTGGTTACTGTGAGATCAGAACTAGAACAGAAAAGCAAGATGCCAGGTGCCTCCCTGGACCCACAGTAGGAACCAGATCTCACTAAAAGGTCCATGGTGGAAGTTTAGGTGATGACACCATTACTCCATGTACAAGGTGTGGTAGCATGGGCTACCTCTAAAAACTGAGGAATGTCCCATAGAGAGCAGGACTCACAGTGCAGAGTGGCCTGGGTGGTGGGGCTGCAGGAAGCCCCTTACCAAACTCGCCTCCGGAGAGGGAGATATGTGGGGATGATGGAAGGGAAAGGAGGAAGTGGAGGCAGGAACCATAGAGAGCCTTTGAGTCTGATCCACATGGATTTCCAGAACACCAAAAGTTGAGGGGAGATGGTCCCCAAGAGAATGAAACAATGGAAAGGGTGTTTGAGACAACAAAACTTATTAAAATTTAAGGCTCCTAGATGCTCTCCAATCTCACCAACTTCTTCACTTGTCATACCATTATTCAGCCAGTAGTGGCCCCCATTCAAACCATGATGGAATTCACACATAGAAATTATAGGGGAAGGGAATATTACACAAAAGGCTGATGAAGAAGAAGAAGAAGAAAAAACAAGAGGAATTACCCGAGGCATGGTATTACCCAAAGATGTTCAAATAAAGTCTCCATATTCTGAGAGAAATTTCAGACAACACTATCTAGAAAAAGACTCCAAAGACAAGACATAAGAATTCAAATAAGAGATTTAAAAAATGAAAAAAGCCAACTAAAAAGCCAACTAGTAGGTTCTGGATAAAAATGGAAGCACAAACCATGATAGAGATGGAATCTACATCAGAAGCAACAAAAAATGGGATACAAATAACTATGTAGTTCAGAACACAGTGGAAAGATTCTGGGAAATCACATGAAATGAACAACAACAAAACACAAGATTTTTACATAATTCTAGAGCAAATTGCTATTTTAATAGAAGACCAATAATAGGGATCCTTGGCATTTCTGAAGAATAGTAATTTCTGAAGAAAGAGAATAAAAGGAATTAAATATACATTATTTTCAAAAATAGGACTTTATTGAAATAAGGATGACTTGAATCTACAGATCAAAAGGACATATACATCCCAAGAAAAATTGATATAGACTGTTCAACATCAACATATAGCTTAATGAACTTATGCAACACCAAAGATAAAGAAAATCTCACATGGATGGCCATGTAGTTAATAAACCACGTGCAGAGAGAAAGATCAAGTTTCTTTGAGCTTCATCTCAATGCCAAAAGACAGCAGACCAACATCTAAAAAGGTGTGAAGTAAAGAAAACATGATTCAAGGATTGTGTACATGCCAGGTTACCTTCAAGCACAAAGGCAACAGACAAGCATTCTCAGACATGTGAAACCATAGGGACCAAAGCACCCAGGAAATCATCTTGGAAAAACAACTTATGAATGAAACCTATCCAACCAAGGGATGAGTCAAAATAAATTCTAGAATAGAAAACCTAAGTGTATCGGTTTCCTAGGGCCAGCACAACAAAGTACCACAAGCTGGATGGCTTAGAACAATAGAAATTCATTGTGTCACAGTTCTAGAGTCTAGAAGTCTGAAATCAAGGTGTCAGTAGGGCCATGTTCCCTCCAAAAGAGCTAGAGACAGATCCTTCCAAGCCTTTTCTAGCATTTAAAGCCCCACATGTTCATTGGCCAGTGGCAGCATAATTCTAATTTTCATAGTGTTTTCCCTATGTCTCTTCATACAATCTTTTCTCTGTGCATGTCCAATTTCCCCTTTGTAAGGACACCAGTAGTCTTGGATTAAGGCCCACTCTAATGACCTCATTTTAACTTGATTACCTTTATAAACACTCTATTCCCAAATAAGGTCACATTCTGAGGAACTAAGAATTATGACTCCAACATACATTTTTGGGGTGAGGATACAATTGAACCTGTAACACTGGGGTAACACAAAGGGGAGAGCACTGAGTCCATTAAATATAGAGCTAAAACTAAATAGCAGTAAGAAGTATGGTTAGAGAACAAAGTGAAGGGAGGTAAACATGGATGATAGAACATAATAAAAATCAAGAGACAGAGTGGGGGAGTGGGATAAAGTATAAGTGTGAGTAATTCCTTATCGTTAGCAGGAAGTCAAGAGATGCCACTTAAAACTGAAACTTGTTTCTTAAGCTTAAATTTTATTTAAAAATTTTTTTGTGTGTATCGTTGACACACAAACTTGGTTTTTTAAAAAAGAGCATAGCAAATTCAATCTCTTAATGTTTTTCTTTTTCTCTTAATTCTAAAAGAACTCATCTTCTGAAAACTTATGAAGCAACAACCAATTTAGTCATTTCTAAGTTTGTCTTGTTTTTCTGACTAAATTCAACTAAATATTAATTTTTTTCATTTAGAATAGTCTGCAGAGTGAGGTCCTATCTCACAAAATTTTATCCTTGTTCTATCTCTCCACATATCTATAGAATCTTTAAGGATGTTTTATAGATGTTGGGAATGGTTGTCTCTGAGCAGAATTTATAGTGATTTTTTTTTTTAAGATTTTATTTATTTGACAGAGTGAGAAAGCACAAGCAGGGGGAGCGGCAGGCAGAGGGAGCAGCAGACTCCCCACTGAGCAGGGAGCCCGATGCGGGGCTCAATCCCAGGACCCTGGGATCACAACCAGAGTCGAAGGCAGTTGCCTAACCAACTGAGCCACCCAGGCGCCCCTATAGTGAGTTTTTTTAAACTTTCTTTGTTGTACTTTTCTGTATTACTTGAATTTTTATAATAAATAGATGTTATTTTGAACAAAAACAGTAAAATTGTTTCACATTTCTCTCTTAAAAGCTGTCTTTGCAGGCATTGGGGGTGGGACTCAGCTTCAGCTTCTAGGAGGCAGTGGGTCTGGGAGGCAAAAGGTGGGGTCCGAGGATGCTGTCACAGCCAACACAAGGTGCCTGGGCTGTTAAGGGGCCCTCCCACAGCTGGGGGTCCTGTTTTGCAGTTGCTATGGCAGAAAACTCGCCAACTCCAATGCCACCACATATTTCTATTACAAAGCCCCAGCTGCCTGCGTGCTGTAGCCACAGAAACCTCCAGCGTTTCCATTAAAATACAGGAAGAGAAGTAATGAAAGATAAATTTCCTGCCAAGCATTTGGGGGCAACCAGATATAAGAAGAGGAACAATAAAATATGAATATGATGACGACCGTTATGTGCCCAGATGCCTTTCCTGTTGAAAAAGTCCAGCTTGCAGGATGGAGTGGGGAACTTGAGCACACAGCTGTGAGCTCAAGACAGTACACAGGCAGCTCTGATGCTTGGGGGTCGACAAGCACGGAGCCAACCTCCAGGGTGGTTTCTGGGAGCATTGGCTTCTTCGATGTCACGGTAAAGCAAATGTTGGACTTTCTCAAAACTTAGAAGGCAGCTGGGGCTTTGTAATGCTGAGCACATCACAAAAGAGTCATGGGCTTTTGGCTTGACTTCCTGAAAATTGGTGTTGGCCCTCACATTTGAGCTTTCTAGCCTCTAAAATGTGACAGGTGTCCCACCGGGAGATACCAGCTCAGCAGCAGGGGGTGCAGGGACAAGCAGGAGGGCAGTGGTAGGACGTCTACAGCATGAAGGGGGTCCCAGCCCGGGCAAGCACTCCTTGTGGGGCCTGAGACCCCGAGATGGTCATCTAAACCCAAATGCTGGCCTAAGGCAGTGTGGCAGGTAGGACTTGCATCCCGGACTCTGCCAAAAGGCTAAAAATCACATGCAGCCCGTGTCTCCAAGGGCCAGAATCCCCAGACAGGCTGTCCCAGTAACACAGCTGGAGAGGCAGGTAGAGGTCTTCAGTGAATGTTGAGCACTGAGAAACACACGGGCAGGTGTGTTTCTTGGAAAATGTTGTCTATACTCGCTTTTTTTTAAATTAGAAAGATTATTGACAGAAAACTACTTGTTAAAGCATCCAGGAAATCAATATATTGCAAATAACAATACTACAAGTCTTAGGTTCTTTGTTGTTCTGCATCTAGGTCCTAGAATTGTCGGTTGCGATCTGTCCACCTCCTCTTTGCTCCCTACGTACATCTAAGGCTGGTGTTAATTATTCAGAGAGGCTGAGTGTCTCCAAGCTTATATCCATTTAGACAAGGCAGCAGAGACCAGCTTATCTTCTGCCACCACGACCTGCGTCTCCTCCCACACCCTTCACCCTGTAGTTCCTGGAGTCAGGATCAGCTTCTCCTGTGCGTCCCAGTGCCGGGCAGGGCTCTTTCTTCTCTGATCGTTGTCATTTGGGCAGATGGCTTCTGCTCTACTTACTTCTGCTCACTGAGGTGCATTTTCTCCACATCAAAGTTTACATCTCTAGAGAGTTACCTCGGTTTATTAAAAATATAATTTTAGTCATTCACTGAAAGTCGATTATGAACAAGCAGCAAAATGAATCTGCTTTCACCACAGCCTTCCCGTGGCCTTTTAGAACCACTGCCCACAGTGGGGGCTGACGTCTCTGCCTTATCTGATGGCAGATCTTGGGTGACTATGTTTAGCCATCTTCTTGTGAACCACTCTTTCAGTTCATTCCCTCCTCAGCCTGCTTGGTCAGGCTTCTGCCCCCTCCCCTCCACAGACAAGGCTCTTTCCTAGACCACCAGGGAGTCCCTACTCACGCCAAATAGGAGTGACGTGCTTCACCTCCCATTTGCCGAATCCCTCTGCTCATATGTGAAACTACTCCACATTTTCTCCATCTTTAAACCCCCATTCCCGATTCCTCGCACATCTTCCTCTCCCAGTTCTTTCTGCCAGCCACCCAATAGCTCCTCTCACTTGTTAATGGGCATCTCTTCCTCCTCCCCCCGTAAGGGGTCAGGGTTCTGTATTCAGTGAGCAAGCTCTTCTATCCTCAGGTTTTAACTACCAGAGGTCTCCAAACCCAGCTCTCTCCAGGTTTCCATTCCCATGTATCCAACTCTTATAGGAGGTCTTAATTTGCCCTAAATTAATGCACAATCATGCCCCAAACTCTCTCTTCCTAGGTTACACTCCCTGCATTACATTTCTGCAGCCCAGAGGAACATGCTCATAAATGGAAGTGAGAACGCTTCTTGGGTCCCCAAAGCAGAAGTCACTCTGAGAGCTTCAATTACTGCCCTTGGTTTGATCAGAAAGCATGACTTCAAGGGCTTCAGCAGATACTGACCTCAGAGAGGAAGTTTGATTGTTCTTCCTCTTGTGTCTGTGTCCCCTTTGAGTTCTTTATCTCCCCAGGTAGAAAATGTGGAGGAATAACTATGCATCTCCCTCGCACTGGTAATGTCAACCTGGAGATGGGTGTATGTGAACACAAGGATGGAGGAGCTCAAGTGGATGAAGAATGAATGTAGTAGGATTTCCCCCAAATGCTCCAATGTGTGCTGAGAATACAACTCAAGCCAACTCAACTAGCTCTGAACGCTGGAGCTTTAATCTTTCAAAAACACACTTCCTTCCTGTATTTCTAGTAATTACTGTTTCTGGCTTTTCTGGAAATCCCTCCAGTCATCATGACTCTCTCCTCCAAAAGAATTGAGTCATAAAAATAGAATCATGAGAAAAGTTAATTTGACCCCTTTGCTCCCTGAAGTGTGCTGGGTGAAAAGAGCCTGGGGGAATGGGCTGAGAGTTGGGGGAAGTTCTTCAACTGGTTCTTCCATCTCAAAGAAAAATAAACTAAAGGAAAGAATAAATGTTTTAAGTTAGTCATCCACAGGAAAGAGATTTTGTGGGGGGAAAATTCACATTTGGACTAGTCTAGTATTTATAGACAGCGTCTTGAACCTGAGATCCATAAACGGGTTTTATCAAAATATATGATCCTCCAGAAACTGTTTTTGTGTCTGTAAGTTTTTCTAAGGAGAGGATCCATAGCTTTTATCAGAGTCTCAAAAGGGTCCATGATACTCCAAAAGATAAAAACTACTCACTTAGAGGTTAACTTAGTTTATCTACTGCTATACAAACAAATTACCCAAAAACTTAACAGTGTGATACAGCTACCATTAGCGCTCAGGTTGTATGGGGCAGGAATTGAGGAGTGGCTTAGCTGAGTGACTCTCAGCATCTCTTGTGATGTTGTAGTCAAGAAGTCAGCTGCGGTTGCTATCATGTGACAGCTTGACAGGAACCAGAGAATCTGCTTCCAAGATGGTTTGCTTACATGGCTGTTGGCAAAAGGCCTCAGTTCCTTACTGGCTATTAGCAGGAGGGCTTACTCCTGGCCACATGGACCTCTCTATTGGGCTGTTTGAATGTCCTCACAACATAGCAGCTGTTCCCCTAGAGGGTGTGACTGAGAGAACAAGGAGAAAGCCGTAACTCCTTTTATGATTTAGTCTCAGGAGTCATACGTTGTCATTCCTGTCACATGTTTTTTTTTTTTGTTTTTTTTTTTTTTAAACAGAGAGAACAGGAGAGTACAAGCAGTGGGAACAGTAGAGGGCGAGGGAGAAGCTGACTCCCCACCGAGCAGGGAGCCCGATGCGGGGCTTGATCCCAGGACCCTGGGATCATGACCTGAGCCGAAGGCAGATGCTTAACCGACTGAGCCACCCAGGTGCCCCTGTCACATGCTATTTTATAAGCAAGACAGCTCACTCTCAAGGTCAGGTAATTAGGCTCCATTTTTTGAAGGAGGGAGTATTAAAGAATTTGTAAATATATGTTTAAACTACCCAACTAGTAAAGAGGCCTTTACTCTCCCCCTGTGTAACCCTCCCCATTCTTCCATCAAATCATTTTTGGAGAATTTGGGACTCCTCCAGGGTAGGGCTCCCCTATGACCTTGGACAAATTACTAAGCTTCTTTGTGTCTCCATCTTTTCATTGGTAACTGAGGATGACAACAGCACCTACTTCAGAGGATTATTGTAGGAGGATTAAATGAAATTCAGGATTAATAAATGCTAAAAACATGTTAGCTATAATAATGGTGACCCTACTCCCAACCTAGAGTTCCATTTGCTTTAAATAGAATTGTACATTTTTGGATTACAAATCTACTAGGTAAGGATGGTGCCAGAAATTTGATTCTCAAAACATTTTAGAAATGAATAGCACGTTGCATAAGAAAACATACATTAAGAGGTCATGTATATAAAACAGTATGCAAAGCAATACTACATATTGTTGACAGGTATAAAAAATGTATGAGAATAATAAATGCCAAATTTAGGATATTTATTACCTCTGGCAGGAAGAGAGGGAAATTAAATCCAGGATGGGTCTGCAAGAGGCTTCAGTTGTACTAGAACTACTTCATTTCTTGAGTTAGGTGGATAACACCTGGTTGTGTGGTGTGTTAGTCCTTGTATCTTTTTGTATATATTAAATATTATAAAACAAATATTAAAATAAATGATATTTATTAGTTTCTATTTTGCAGTTTTCCTTTGTTATTTCAGATTTAAAATATTTCCAGGCCCAGGGCACCTGGCTGGCTCAGTAGGTAGAGCACATGACTTGATCTTGGGGTTGTGAGTTTGAGCCCCACATTGGGGGTAGAGTTTATCTAAAAACAAAAATGAAAACACAAAAAACTTTCCAGGCTGGATTAGTTTCCTGTTGCTATTTCGGCAAATTGCCAAAAATGTAGTGGCACATAAATTTATTATTTTGTACTATTGGTCCCATCCCCTATCTTCAAATCCAGCAGCATGGCATCTTCAAATCTCTCTTTCTTGCTCTCTCTCTCTCTCTGGCCTCTGTTTGTGTCACCAAATCTCCTCTGAATCTGACCTCCTGGCTCCCTTTTATAAGGGCCCTGTGATGACACTGACCCATTCAGACAATCCAGGAGAATTTTCCCATTTCAAGTTCCTTAGCTTAATCACATCTACAAAACCCTGTTGCCAATATTCACAGGTTTTGAGGATTAGGACATGGACATCTTTGGAGGGCCATTTCTGCCTGCCACACTGGCCTTAAACACTTTGTAGGCCCTAGCGTGCTACCCTTTGTACCCAGTAGAACCACCCCCACCCCCACTGCAGCCTGCTTAAGCTCTTACTGCACATCTGAATTGCTTTCCCTGCCCTGGTAGATACCTAGACGGCCACAAAGTTGTCAAAGGTAAGCCCCGGGGGAGGGGGGGGAATCACAGAGGCTGGAAATTCCCAAGCTGGAGAATGGTCCAGAACTACTAAGAGAGCTGCCCCAAACTGGAACAGCTAGACCTTAAAATGTCCTCAAAGCAGCTAGACTTATCACTGTAGAACAGAAATCTGATCATGTTCCTCTCCTGTGTAAAACCCCGTCGTAGCTTCCCCTTGGTTTAGAATAAGGAAAAAAGTCTTTGAAATGGTCCTAGTGGACCTAGATGAGGGTTTCTCAACCTCAGCACTATTAACATTTTGGCAGGATAATTCTTTGTTTCTGGGGGCTGTCTTGTGCCTTGCAGGGTGTTTGGCAGCCTCTAGGACTCTTTCCCACTAGATTCCAGTAACACCCCTACCCTCCACCCCCCTATCCTCCAACACACACTCCATGACAACCAAGTCGTGACACCTTGCCAGATGTCCCTGAGGGAGGAAATCATCCTTTCTTGAGGACTCCTTGTCCAAGGCAGTCCTGCAGGATCTGGGCCCTGACCATCTTCCCACCCCGTTCTCTCTTCTTTAACCATCTCAAGGACACCACTCAGCTGGAGTCAGCAGGGTTCCTCTGGCCTCTGGATTTCTGCATACACCTTTCCATCTTCCAGCATCACTCTTCCCCACATCTCCTCACCCGGCAAAGTCTTTGTGTCTCAATCTAAATATCTATGGCTCAGACACCTCTCCTTGCCCCCCTTTCAGAAATCACACTGTGTGCTGTGATCACCACCCCCTCCTGCACTACAAACCCTCTTCACACCTGCTGTCATTCTTTGGCCTGCTTCGTCAGACTGCTGCCTCCAGGAGGGCAGGGCCTGTGACTGTCTTATCCTACTGATTACAGTGCCTACTGATTGGCGGCTACATGGTCTGTATTATCTCATGATTGATGGACACCATCGGCCCAATAATCAGATACCCAGAACAGTAATCAGACCATAAAGCCAGGTAAATTCCCAAGGAAGGTCTGGGATTAATTGGCTGCTCCTTGTTGTGTCTGGACAACGTTGGCTCCACTAAAGATTAAACAGTAACTTGGGGCGTGACCTGACAAAGAGCCTTTTCCTGAGGGCAGTAAATTCCCAGGGCTACACATCAGGAATGTTTGCCTGCAGGACTCCTATTCAATCGTGTCCTCCTCCCTGGGGAAGGGCCAGCACCATGAACTGGCACGAGCTGCCAGGACTCTTTGGGAAGCGAGCCAGACGGTGGGCACTCTGCAGGCAGGGAACAGTCCAGCTGGGAGAAGGCCATCGTCTGTCAGCTCTGGTACAACAGACCATTCACAGGACAGCACTCACAAATCAGAGACACCTAGACTCTAGCCAGGATCCCTTCGTCCACCCCAACCTGGGACATGTAAATGCAGGCTAGGCAAAGATCTAACACACCACAGAAACTTGGTTCCATACCACCAAAAAGGGTCAATGCTTTACCGGATTCAAAAGTTGTAACTGAGACTCTGAAATGGAGCCTTCTGAACAATACTGAAAGGACAAAGAGCCACCACCCTGAGAGCCAGGCACCTAATTTTCCATGACAGGAAAGCTGTCCTTGCTCTTAGCCTGGGTTCAGCCAGCTCCTCATTCCTCAGTCTCCCAGAATGAGCCCTGCATCAGGCTAAGTCAACCATGTAACTAAATCCACATATTCCTTGTATTATTATGTACATAATCATATATATATATCTTGATCCATAACAAAAATAGTTATTTTCTGATTATGTAAATAATACATGCTGATTATAAAAAATGCAAACACACACAAAAATAAGGAAAACAAAAATCACTGTAAGATAACCACCATCAACATTTTGGTGACTCTTTCTTATATCTCTTTATCCAAATGCACACATCCATATGACTTTACATACATAAGGTGAACTTCTTTGCTCAAATGCATGTATTAAAACAGAACTTTCTGGGGCATCTGGGTGGCTCAGTCAGTTAAGCGTCTGCCTTTAGCTCAGGTCATGATCCCAGGGTCCTGGGATTGAGCCCCACATGAAGCTCCCTGCTCAGCAGGAAGCCTGCTTCTCCTTCTCCCTCTGCAGCTCCCCTTGCTTGTGTACTCTCTCTCTCTTTAATCACTCTGTGTCAAATAAATAAACAAATAAATAAAATCTTAAAAAATAAATAAAATGGAACTTTCTGGGGCACCTGGGTGGCTCAGTTGGTTAAGCATCTGATTCTTGATCTCAGCTCAGATCTTGATCTCAGGGTCATGAGTTCAAGCCCCACACTGGGCTCCACGCTGGGCTTGGAGCCTATTTAAAAAATAATAATTAATTAATAGGAACTTGCTATTAGCATCACTAATAGCAAACTGCCATCACTTGACAGAATAGAAGGCAACCCTCCAAAAATGAATACAAAGAAAACAAAACAATGTGATTAAATATTTAGTCAGATACCATAGCCCCCAAGGCTCCAAAGCCTGAAGCCCAATCCCTAGGGGTTAAAAAGGCAGTTAGCAAATGTTAGAGAAGCTTGACCAGTTATACCAAAGGGAGGCTTTCTCTGAGATACAATTAGAAAGATGGAAAGAGAATTAAAAGAAAATCTTTCTCTACTTCTACTGTTCCCTGTCCCATACCTATGCAGTAGCTTAAACTTTCTGGGGTGCCCTCAAGAACTTCCCACATTCTCTGGAGAAGGCAGGGGGCAGAATCCACAAGTGCCAGACCCTTCAGGGTCCACTCAAGACAGTGTGGAGGGGATAGGCCCTGTTGCACCAGCCCCTTGCCCCAAGAAGGGTCAGAAAACTATAAAAGCCTCTAACAGCACATCAGGGGCAATAGACCTATTCTCCCCTCCCCCTCCAGATCCAGGCAGCCCTCCTTCCTCAGCCTGGAGCAGATAGATGATTCAAGCCTCCTTTTTCTTCTTCTTCATAAAGACTCTTCTGCCTCAAAGGAGGACACTATATAAACATAAAGGGAAAAATCCAACAAGAAGATATAATAATTATAAATATGAACCCAACATAGGAGCACCCAAATACATAAAGCAGCTAATAACAAACATAAAGAATCAATAGTAATACAATAATAGTAGGGGACTTTACCATCCCATTTACATCAATGGATAGATCATTCAAACAGAAAATCAACAAGGAAACAGTGGCTTTGAATTACACATTGGACCAGATATATTCAGAACATTCCATCCTAAAACAGAATACACATTCTTCTCAAGTGCATATGGAACATTCTCCAGAATAGATCACATATTAGGCCACAAAACAAGTCTCAACAAATTCAAGAAACTTGAAGTCATACCATGCATCTTTTCTGACCACAACTCTATGAAACTAGAAATCAACAAGAAAATCAACAAGAAATCATCTGATTTCTCAAGAATCAACAAGAAAAAAAATCTGGAAAGAGCACAAATACATGGAGGTTAAATAATATGCTACTAAACAATAAATGGGTCAACTGAGAAATCAACAAGGAAATAAAAAAATACACAGAGACAAATGAAAATGAACACATAATTTTCCAAAATTTTGGGGAAGAAGCAAAAGTGGTTTTAAGAGGGAAGTTTATAGCAATACTGGCCTACCAAAGGAAGCAAAAAAAAAATCTCAAAAAAACCTAACTTTCCAGCTAAAGGAGCTAGGAAAAGAAGAACCAATAAAACCCCAAACCAGCAGAAGGAAGGAAATAATAAAGATTAGAGCAGAAATAAACAAAATGGAAAGCAAAAAAAAAAAATGATAGAACTGATCAATGAAACTAGGAGCTGGCTCTTTGAAAAGATCAACAAAATTGATAAATTTTTAGCCAGACTCATCAAAGAGAGAGAGAGAGAGAGAGAAACTCAAAATCAGAAATGAAAGAGGAAATAACCACCAACACCACAGAAATACAGAAGATTATAAGAGGTTATTATGAAAAATTATACGCCCACAAATTGGACAACCTAGAAGAAATGGATAAATTCTTAGAAACATATAATCTCCCAAAACTGAAACAGGAAGAAATAGAATATTTGAACAGACTGAATACCAGCAATGAAATTGAATCAGTAATCAAAAAACTCCCAACAAACAAAAGTCCAGGACCATACAGCTTCACAGGCAAATTCTACAAACATTTAAAGAAGAGTTAATACCTATTCTTCTCAAAGTACTCCATAAAACAGAAGAGGAAGTAAAGCTTCAAAATTCATTCTATGAGGCCAGTATTACCCTGATACCAAAACCATATAAAGACACTACAAAAAAAGAGAGAGAGAGAGAGAACTATAGCCAATATCTCTGATGAACATAGATGCAAAAATCCTTAACAAAATTGTAGCAAACTGAATCCAACAATACATTTAAAAAAAAAAAATCATTCACCACAATCACATGGGATTTATTCCTGGGATGCAAGTGTGGCTCAGTATTTGCAAATCAATGTGACACATCACATCAATATAAGAGAAAGGATAGAAACCATATGATCATTTCAAAGGATACAGAAAAAGCATTTGACAAAGTAAAACATCCATTCACGAAAAAGACCTTCAACAAAGCAGGGTTAGAGTGAACATACCTCAACATAATTAAGGCCATCTATGAAAAACCCACAGCAAACATCATACTCAATGGTGAAAAACCGAGTTTTTCCCCTAAGATCAGGAACAAGACAAAGATGGCCACTCTCACCACTTTTATTCAACATACTAGTCCTAGCCATAGCAATCAGACAAGAAATAAAAGGCATCCAAATTGGTAAGGAAGAAGTAAAAGTTTCACTATTTGTGGATGATATGGATATTATATATAGAAAATCCTAAAGACTCCACCAAAAAACTACTAGAACTGATAAATGAATTCAGTAAGTTCACAGGATACAAAATCAATATACAGAAATCTGTTGCATTTGTATACACTAATAATGAAGTAGCAGAATGAGAAATTAAGACAACAATCCCATTTACAATTGCGCCAAAAATACTAAAATACCTAGGAATAAACTTAACAAAGTAGATGAAAGACCTATACTCTGAAAACTATAAAATATTGATGAAAGAAATTGAAGACAACAAAAACAAACGGAAAGATATTCTATGCTCATGGATTGGAAGAACAAATATTGTTAAAAATGTCTATACTACCCAAAGCAATCTACAGATTCAATTCAATCCCTATCAAAATACCAATAGCATTTTTCATAGAACTAGAATAATCCTAAAATTTGTATGGAACCACAAAAGACCCTGAATAGCCGAATAAATCTTGAAAGAACAAAACTGGAGGTAACTGAACTGAAATAAACCCACATTTATATGGTCAATTATTCTATAACAAAGGAGGCAAGAATATGCAATGGGGAAAAGACAGTCTCTTCAACAAATGTTGGTGGGAAAACTGGAAAGCTACATGCAAAAGAATGAAACTGGACCACTTTCTTACACCATACACAAAGGTAAACTCCAAGTGGATTAAGGACCTAAATGGGAGACCTGAAGCCATAAAAATCCTGGAAGAGAATACAGGCAGTAATTTCTCTGATATCAGCCATAGAAACATTTTTCTAGATAGGCCTCCTGAGGCAAGGGAAACAAAGCAAAATTAATTATTGGAACTACATCAAAATAAAGTTTCTGCACAGCAAAGGAAATAATCAACAAAATTTAAAAAACAACCTACAGAATGGGAAAGGATGTTTGCAAATGATACATTCAATAAAGGATTAGTATCCAAGATATATAAAGAATTCATGCAACTCAATATACACACAAAAAATAATCCATTTAAAAAATGGGCAGAAGACCTGAACAGACATTTCTCTAAAGAAGACATACAGATGGCCAACAGACACATGAAAAGATGCTCAACATCACTCATCATCAGGGAAATGCAAATCAAAACCACAATATCACCTCACACCTGTCAGAATGGCTAAAATCAAAAACACAACAAACAATAAGTGTTGGTGGGGATGTGGAAAAAAGGGAACACTTGTGCACTGTTGATGGGACTGTAAATCAGTCCAGCCACTGTGGAGAACAGTATGGAGGTTCTTCAAAAAAATTAAACTACCATGTGATGCACTACTGGTATTTACCCACAGAATATGAAAACACTCATTTGAAAAGATATATGTACCCTTACGTTTATTGCAGCATTATTTACAATAGCCAAATTATGGAAGCAGCCCAAGTGTCCATCAATAGATGAATGAATAAAGATGTGGTAGGTGTATAATATATATATATAATGATATATTACTCAGCCATAAAAAAGAATGAAATCCTGCCATTTGCAACAATATGGATGGATCTAGAGAGTATAATGCTAAGTGAAATAAGTCAGAGAAAGACCAATACCATATGATCTCACTCATATGTGGAATTTAAGAAACAAAACAAACGAACAAGGAAAAAAACACAAACCAAAAACTAGACTCTGAACTGTAGAGAGCAAACTGATGGTTACCAGAGGGGAGGTGGGTGGGGGAGGGGTGAAATAGGTGAGGGGGATTAAGAGCACACTTACAGTGATGAGCCCTGGGTGATGTATAGAATTGTTGAATCACTATATTGTACACCTGAAACTAATATAACACTGTATGTTAAATATATTGAAATTAAAATGTAAAAAAAAAAAAAAAGACTCTTCTGTCTTGGGAACCTATATTCCTAGACAGGAGACCCAAAGTCTCATGTGTGTCAGAATCAGGACAAGCCTTTTTGCCATGGGCTGTTCCCTGGAAGGGGAGAATGACAGCAAGGCAGGGACAGACTGAGGCTAGCAAGGTGCCCAGGGTGCAAAAATGAAGGTGCTCACTCTCAGCTTCAGATCCTTGTAACCCTGGAAGTTGGAACTTGGCTAGTCTCACCCTTTTCCTGGCTGAAGTCAACTGTTCAGTATGTGGTGCTGGGACAACTGGGTATCCACATGGAAAAAGATAAAATTAGATCCAATCTGATCTTTCCTTATCCTACACTATATACAAACCTAAGTTCAATGTGCAACGGCCTAAAAATGAAAAAGAAAACATTAAATTTTTTAGAAAATACAGGAGAAATTTAAAAAAACAGCTTTATGATTTCAGAGGATTTCTTTAAAAGATATCAAAGAACAAACTATAAGTAAAAATGTCGATAAATTCAACTATTAAAATGATCTGATTGCTTTTCTAAAGTCACTACAAACTGGGAAAATACATTCATATTGCACGTAACTGACAAAAGATTAGTATCCAGAATCAATGGGGGAGGGATGTTTTAAAAGAACATAAAGAAAAGCAGACAAATGACTGAACAGGAAACTCACAGAAGAGGAAGCATAAATATCCAATAAATATGGGGTGCCTGGCTGGCTCAGTTGGTAGAGCATGCAATTCCTGATCTCGGGGTCAGGAGTTCAAGCCCCACATTGGGTGTAGAAATTACTTTTTAAAAATATGGGCGCCTGGGTGGCTCAGTTGGTTGGGTGACTGCCTTCGGCTCGGGTCATGATCCTGGAGTCCCTGGATCGGGTCCCGCATCGGGCTCCCTGCTCAGCAGGGAGTCTGCTTCGCCCCTGACCCTCCCCCCTCTCATGTGCTCTCTCTCATTCTCTCTCAAATAAATAAATAAAATCTTTAAAATAAATAAATAAATAAAAATCCTATAAATCCGCAGGGGAGCCTGGATGGCTCAGTCGTTTAAGTGTCTGCCTTCAGCTCAGGTCATGATCCCAGGACCCTGGGCTCCCGCCCTGAGTTGGGCTCCCCCCTCAGCGGGAAGCCTGCTTCTCCCTCTCCCATTTCCCTTGCTTGTGCTCTCTTGCTCTCGCTCTCTCCCTCTCAAATAAATAAAATCTTAAAAAAAAAAAAAAAAATCACAATGAAATGCCAATTCACACCCATTTAGTTGGCAAAAATGTAAAGGTCTGATAATGCCAAATAATAATGAGTTTATAAGGAAATAAGGACTCTCTTAGCCTGCTTGGGGAGGGGGGCGGTGTAAATTTGGACAGCCCTCAGGAAGGCAATTTGATCCTCTCTGGTAAGGGCAAACACCTGTGCGTAGCCCCTTAACTGACTTCTTTTATCCTCAATTCTTCTGAAACTTGGCATCCTACTTCATCTTTTCAGGTTCAGCTCTGAAGATATCCCTTTCCCTCTTTATATACCTTCAATGGTCCCCACCTCCTTGCCTACAAAAGAAGCATCAAGTTCTTTAATGACATTTTAGTCTTTCGTGATGTAACCCATCCACCTTACGGTTTATATCTCACTTTGCCCCATGTTCTTCATGCTCTTCCCAGAAAATTAACTGCACAGACTGAAATACCACTTTTAAACCCTTAACCAGATGGAATGTTAAATAAGGGAGAGGCAGAGCTGGGAAATAATCTAATTGAGTATCTTCATGTTACAGATGAGAATACTGAGGCCCAGGGAGGCTGAAGGTCTCTACCCAAGGTCACTCAGTGAGATAGAATCAGAAGAGACCTCAGTTTTTCTGAGTCCCTGATGAGGGCCCTGACTGCTGTACATCCCCTCCTGGGCTGATGTAGCTCAGGACTGGCTATGTGGGTCCAGGGAGCCCCATCCACTTGGCCCTCTTCACATCACCCTACTCAACACAGCCCAGGAGTGACAGCCACCATTTGTCACGAAGTAAGAATATGCCAAGGAGCTGGACAGGAAAGAACTTTCTGTGCCGGCAGCTCGCTGGTCCAGAAGCACTAAGTCCCTGAATTGGGATGCCCTTGGGTTGACCTTGTCCATAGGGAGCAGCCAAATCTCTCTTTTACTGTAATTGGGTTAGTCTTGTGGGTTTGCCCTTCTCCTGGCTGTCAAAAGAGATTATCCAGAAATGGACTGCTGCATCAACCACAGTTCGGGTGCAGGCTCAGGCCGAAGCAGGAGGAAATTTCCAAATGCATTCATTAATCACCCCAAGTACCAGGCTGCTGCTGGCTGCTCTGCTTTCGCCCAGCTGCAATCACTTTTACTCCAACCAGAGCTCAGAGGTCTCCATGTAAACCGCAAGGCCCGCAGCAGGGGCCTGGGTGCAAACCCGGGGCGGGGGCGGGGGCGGGGGCGGGGTTCCGGGCCGGCACTCACGCTGCAAGTGGCCCGGTGCCTGAAGGGCCAGGACATTAAATAGCAAATTTTAAAACCCATGAAAAGTCAAGAGGGAGACAGCACAAGCAAGAAAAAAAGCTTTTCTCCTGCTTTTTGAACAAGGGGTGCTGCAGTTTCATTTTGCACTGGGCCCCACAAATCATACAGCCGGCCCCGCGCCCAGGCCGGGGGTATCTTAGTCCTTTCAGGCTGCTATAGCCAAGTAGCACACACTGGGCGGCTTAAGAACAACAGAAATTTCTATCTCACGATTCTGGGAGTTAGAAGTCCGGGATGAGGGCGCCAGCATGGCCAGGGTGAGGGCCCTCTCCTGCCGAGTTGCCAGCTTCTCATCATCACCTCTCTTGGCAAAGAAGGTAGGGAGCTCTCTGGGGCCCCTTTTATAAGGGTACTAATGCCATTCATGAGGGCTCCTCCCTCAAGACTTAAGCACCTGCCAAAAGTCCCACCTCCTAATATCATCACCTTCAGGGGTTGGAATTTCAAGTTACAAACAGGGGAAGCACGAACATTCAGACCACAACAAGCAGTTTCTAAGCTCTACTGAGTAAAAGCAGAACACCTGTTTCCTTAGAACCCCCATAGGTGTCTGTGAGAGTGGAGCCTCTGGGGGAGACCAGTACCGGTCAGGCTTGACGCCAGGAAGCCCAGCCCATTGGGCTTCCTGCAGCAGTGCCCACGGGGGTCTGCAGAGCTGGGTCCGTGAAGACCTCTGATAGTCCACCCCAGGGATCCTCCAACTTCAGTAAGCAAAAAATTACCTAGAGAGCGTGTTAGAAATGCAAATACAAAGCCCTAGGGATTCTGAGTCAGTCGGTCCAGGTGGAACCTGAGATGTTGCACTTCTAACAGGCTCCAGGTGATGCCGAGGCTACAGGCCTGTGGTCCACACTTCAAGGCAAACTGGTAACCCCTTTACTTCACAGATGGGGCAACAAAGCCCAGGTGCCTTGCCCCAGGGCACAACAGGAGGAACATTTCCATTATGACATGAGACAGAATAACAGTAGAAAATCAAATTTAATAGCACATGTACGGGAATCCACACAGACACGGAAATTCAAAAGACAGTGAGGCAACATGATGCTTATATGAACTAAGGAGAGGGGTAGGGTCTGAGGATACAAAGGGGAGAAAGACCATTAGCAGATGTTTGGACAACAGAATTTGCTCTATTATGCAGTTAAGTTTCTTAGGTAAAGGGGAATCTATTAATAGCTCTCTTCCTGGTATAAGCAGGCAGTTGAGGGGGAGATAAAAAGCTTTTCCTGAATCTGCTGGGTTTAGATTGCTTTTAACTCAAGATAATGTTCATGCCAAAGTGGCCCATCTTGGAGAGGCCGGCCCCCGGCACCCACACTATAAATGCTTCTTATATAAATGAGTGTCCTAGGAACTGAATAAAACCCTCCTGCTTCTCCCTCTGACCTCTGAGGCAAGGCAAGTAGCACTGAGGAGCAGAAAGATAATCTTTCATCTGCTTTGAGCCTCAGTTTCCTTAATGATAGCCAATATTCATGAAGCATTTACCAGGCGTTTTACATGTATTGATCTTCTCCACAAACTTATGGGATAGATACTGTTATTATCCCCATTTTACAGATGAGGAAACATTCAGAGAGTTTAGGTAATTTGACTAAAGTCACACAGCCAGGGTGCAGAGGCAGGATTTGAACAGATGCGCTCTGACTAGATAGCCCAAACTCCTCATCACTCTGCCCTAAAGAAACTACATCACTGGGAGCCAACAACTCAGTTCTGGCTGCTCTGTTGGAGGCCTTCCCATTTCTCCTGATCCCTAAGCCCTCCCACTTTTATGGTCCAGCTCCACCAACAGCTCCCTTTGAAGATTCTCCTCAGATGTGTGGCAGTCTGCTCATTTATGCTCCTCAGGCAGCTCTCCAAGTCTGATCCAGTCTACCTCGGCCTCAGCCAGTGCTTCTCATGAATGCAGTGCTGGCCTTAGAGTGGGCAAGAAGGGCCCCTGGCTTTGGCCTGTGGCTTTGGTAAGCCCTGCTTTGTCCCTTCTCTAGCCATGCCCTTTCCACTGGGGTAGAGAGTCTGGGGGGAGGAGGGGCAGGGCAAGGACCTGAAGTCCCTCTCCTAGGATGTTCTGAGTACTCAGGACCCTGGAATTCCCTGCACAAATGACCTTGAGTCATTCCCAGGGCTTGATTGGAATTGTCCCCTGGCCTGTACTCCCAAGGGCAGCATTACTCCCATGGGTAGCACCAGCTGAGTATGTGCATACATCTGGACTTGAAGGTTATCTAGGAGTAGAGAGTGGGGATGACAGAACTGACATGAAAGCCGGGGTAAAGGGGCGCCTGGGTGGCTCAGTCGTTAAGCGTCTGCCTTTGGCTCAGGTCATGGTCCCAGGGTCCTGGGATCGAGCCCCACGTCGGGCTCCCTGCTCAGCAGGAAGCCTGCTTCTCCCTCTCCCACTCCCCCTGCTTGTGTACCTGCTCTTGCTATCTCTCTCTCTCTCTGTCCAAATAAATAAATAAAATCTTAAAAGAAAAAAGAAAGCCAGGGCATCTGCAAAAATGAAGATGAGGCCCCTCAAGATTCAAGATGAAGAGGGGGTGGGAAGAGAAAATGAGTATGTGACTGAGAGCCACGGCTGAAGGCCAACTCTTCCAACAGAGCCATTATATTAGTTTTCTATTGTGTAACAAATTACCACAAACTTAGTGACTTAAAACAGCACATTTATTGTCTCATAATTTCTGTAGGTTAGGAATCTGGGCAGGGCTTAGATGGGTCCTCAGTTTCAAGATCTATCACAAGGTGTTGTTCAGGACTGGAGTCTCATCTGTAGGCCTGACTGGGGAAGGATCTGCTTCTAAGTTCATTTTTTTTATTCTTAAATTTTTTTTTTCTTAAAGATTTTATTTATTTGAGAGAGCGAGAGAGAGAGCATGAGCAGGGTGAGGGGCAGAGGAAGAAGCAGGCTCTCTGCTGAGCAGGGAGCCCATGTGGGGCTTGATCCCAGGACTCCGGGATCATGACCTGAGCCGAAGGCAGACGCTTAACTGACTGAGCCACCCAGGTGTCCCATGCTTCTAAGTTCGGACAGCTGTTGGCAGAATTTCAGTTCCTCAAGGGTCACTGGACTGTAGGCCTTGGTTCCTTTTGGCTGTTAACTGGAGGCCACCTACATTTACTTGTCGTGCAGGCCTACTCCTGCATGGCAACTTGCTTCATCAAAGCCAGGAAGGGCCAGTCTGCTAGCAAGACAGAAACCACTATTTTATCTAACCTAAACATGGAAGTGAAGTCCCAACCTATTTGCCACATTCTCTTGGTTAGAAGCATTGATGGGTCCTGCCCATACTCAAGAGGAGGGGATTACACAGGGGTGTAAATATCAAGAGGTTGGGTGGGGGGGAATGAGAAGATGCCCACCACAGCTATGTCCAAACACAGAACCCCATGGAATAAGAGGAAATTCTACGTTCAAACCTGGTCTTCTCAGGTCATTTGAAGTTATGTTTATCAAAGGAATAGAATAGATAATATTTCAGTCAACAGTGTGTTAATTTGAGTTACAGCTTTTCAATATTTAGATATATGGAATGTGGGCTTCCACGGATACTCTCATCCTGGCCCCATAAATGTTAGGACAAGCCTGTTTATGTGCATGTGTCCAGGCCACCACCTCTGACAGGAAAGGCCTTGTTGGTAAAGTCCTGTCTGCTGACCTTTTGCCCCCCACACAGCTGAGCACAGTGTTCACTGTGTGGGAAGCAATCAGGAAAGTTTACCTGGGCATGCACTGCAGCTGCCCAGCTCCCCAGGTGCTGCCATGAGGCAGTCGGGCTGATTTTGAAACCTCAGCAGTTGGGCTTCCTCTTGAGTGAGAAAGGATCCCACATGGCACAGGAAGGAAGGAAGAAGAACAAAAACCCCTACATCAGCAAGATAAAGCTGACTCCTTCGGGTGGAGCAAAAGACCTGCTTTTAGATAAAAACATGATTATTAAGTTTCTATTTTTTATTTGTATCATAAAAATCATGAAGATGGCTTATATATTTTTAAAAGATATAAGAAATAAAAGCCATAGTTCTACCACTGAAAGACCCGTTGTTTTATGTGGTCGTATGTATATACGTATGTATATTTGCATAGATGTATATATTTTAATTTTGTAATGTGATATATTAATGTAATTTTATAGTAATATATTTTAAATTTCCTTCCTCAGAAAATGTTTTCTATGCATAGTTCTTTGTTGTGCTGTAGTTAAATTTGTATGTGTTGGGAGCTTTTAAAAAATGAAAGATCATATGGTCTATTTAATTATATATCTACTTTTTCAGGACAGTAAATGCTTTTTCCAGATTAAAGAGGTAGAACTTTAAAATAACAGTTAAAAATAGATAACAGATTCACAAGGTCAAAAAGTAGGCAGTGAGAAGTCTCCTTCCCCATCCCCAGCTGACATCCCTGGCAGTAACCAATGTTAACAATTCCTTCCAAAAATAGTTTATGCATATATATAAATATTTTCTTCTTCTTCTTTTCCGTCTTCCACATAGTGGTGGCATATCATATACGCAGTTCTGCACTCAGTATGTCTTGGAGAAAGTTCCATATCTTTACGTACCAGTGGTTCCCAATCTCGGCTAAACATTAGGATTATCTGAGTCGCTTTTAAAACTCCCAGATGTGTAAGCTACATCCCAGACCGATTAAATGAGAATCTCTGGGGGTGAGGACCAGGCATCAGGATTTTTAAAAGCTTCTTCAAGAGTAGTCAAGGTTGCCTACCACTGGTATAGAAAGAGCTTCCTCAGAAAGGAAGAGGAAATATAATAATTCCATCATTGCTTGTAATAGAAAATTAGGGTGACCATCTGTCCTGGTTTTCCCAGGACATGGGACTTTCAGTGCTGAAGCAAGGATGAGCTGCTCATCCTATAAGAAATTGGTACATATGTCTAAGGAAATAGAGGATTAAGAGGGTATCACATAATTTTAAGACTATAGAAAGAAATGTTGTACTGCAGTGAAGAACTGTGCATCATCCCCAGCAAACCCTCCTGGCTGGTCCGCTGGAGACTGGCTCATTGTCTTTGAGCTATTTTGCACTTCTTGTAAACTGCAGGTAAATGATAGCTATGCAAATCTGTATTATTTGACTTCCTTCCCCCTCTGGAAAAACCAGGGGTTTTTATGTTTGTTTTGTTTTTTATTTAGAAACTTGAGGTTAATTTAGATCCTCAGAAGACTTAACTGTATTTTAAAAATTGTGATCTATGTGTGGGTTGCACTAGGATTTTTTTTCTAAATCACTGCTTTATGTGTGTATGTACTTATGTATTTTTAAGTAGGCTTCACACCCAACACAGGGTTTGAACTCATGGCCCTGAGATTAAGAGTCCCATGCCCTACTGACTGAGCCAGCCAGGCGCCCCTGGAAAAACCAGTTTTGCCTCCATTTGTAATTCAATCCCTTTATTTCATTTAAATTTGTGTTCCTTTGACTTTTCCTCTGAACCTGTTATAACACCTGTCTGGTTCTCCAGCTAATTAAGGAGTAAAATAAAATCTTTAACACATGTTCATTCTTGTATCTGAGCAACAGTCAAGCTTTTCTCTTTTTCTGAAAATTAATTTTTAACAAGGCTATAAAGGTAACTACTAGAACAGACACACAAATCTTCCAAATTATCACTAAAAACACAAACACAAGAATAAAACAAATACAACAGACCCAAACATGACTATCATATCAATAAGTATAAATCAGGTGTTAAGAAAGACTCAGATCACAAACTAAAGAAACACACTTAACAGGTGTTAAGAAAGACTCAGATCACAAACTAAAACCTAATGATAAAACAAAATGATTAAGGAGGATTGAAAAGGATGAGAAAAGGTGTTTTTACTAAGTAAGTGTAAAAGTTTAGCAGACATCATGATCTTTTTTTGTGGGTTTTTTGTTGTTTTTTTTTTAAGATTTTATTTATTTATTTGATAAAGAGAGAGAGAGCATGCGGGGGGAGGGGCAGAGAAAGAGGGAGGAGCAGGCTCCCAGCTGAGCAGGGAGCCCAATGCAGAGCTTGATCCCAGGATCCAGAGATCATGACCTGAGCCAAAGGCAGATGCTTAATGGACTGAGCCACCCAGGCGCCCCAGACATCATGATCTTAATACTAGACTAGCATGAATTCTGGACAAAAATCATTAAATGAGATGAGAGTTATTCAATAGTAAGATTATTAGAGTCCCATAAAAACATAACTCTTATGAATATCTATGTAACAATTAACATACATTAACAAAGCAAAAGCTAGAGGAAATACAAGGAGAAATAGAGACACATAAGTAAGGGAGATTAATTTACCTCTCTTTTAGGTTATAGTCATAAGGTAAGACCTTAAATAACATAGTTTTAAAAGTAGAGCTGCTTGATATATCAAACTTACAATCTGAAAACTAAAAATTTATTTTATTCTCATGTATCTATAGAACATTTTCAAAATTAATTGACTGTCATAATTAGGTCACAAAAAAACTTTAATAAATTCCCCAAGTAATATAATTGAAGGGGAGAAAAACATCTCTTCCCTTCCCCACTACCAGTTGCAATGCATGGAAGTTTCACAAAGATATGCGACCCACGGAGGCGGCCATATGATTGAGATTTATATACCATCTTAGGCCAAAAAAGGTGTCACCAACCAGACCCCAAGACCTGACCTTTACTGCCCACCTGCTTGTACTTACTAACCTTTGTTACACTTTTCCTTAAGCTCTTCTTTCTGGCTTACCTCTAAGCTCAGGCGAATGAAACCCAAAATCCCCACCCCCAACCACCTCCACACCACCCAGACCATTTGAGCTAAAACCCTGAACTGTGCTGGTGCAGATGGGCTATGGAATGACTGGCAATTACCTTTACCTTATTATAATACTAAAATCTCCCACCTGAGGAGGAGCACAGGTTTCATTTACATAACATGTAGAGGCATGTGTCCTTAAGGCACCTGCATGAACTTATGCCTGTCTCTACATAAGATGACAAAACTTCCCTATCTCAGTATTCATCCTAAACCTAAACCAAAGGTACCCATTCACCCTGTTTTGGGGAGTCATGGCTTTGGAAGCTATTTCTGGCCATCTTCTTATTTGCCGCAAATAAAGTTTACTTTGTGTGACAACTCCACCTGGTGTGTCTGTGATTCACCAAGGAGGGAACTCAGGTCGGTTCGGTTACAAGGGGAAAAGAGGTTTAGAGTTTGGGGGTCGGGGAAGTGTTTAGGGAAGGTGAGAGATATGGTAGGTAAGATTGTTGTGTTATGTGGTTAAGGGTCTCCCAGGTCATAAAAGGTGTCTCCAGAAGTAGCTCTCTTCCTGGTATGGAGACATCTTGCAAATGGAAATTTCCTTTATAAATGTAAATTCCTTCACAAGAGGAGAAATTTAGTTTATTTTTAGGCAACTGGGGGAGGTAAAGAGCTTTTCCTGAGTCTCCTGGTTCTCAATTATCTTTAGCTCAAAATGATCTTTATGTGCTAGAGTGGCATATTTTGGGGTGGCACATTCTGGTACTGTTTATAATTCTTCAGTAAGAATTCATTGAGGGCGCCTGGGTGGCTCAGTCAGTTAAGCAGCTGCCTTGGGCTCAGGTCATGATCCCAGGGTCCTGAGAGAGGAGCCTGCTTCTTCCTCTGCTGCTCCCCCTGCTTGTACTCTCTCTCTTTCTAATAAATAAAGAAAATCTTTTTTTTTTAAAAAAAAGAATTCATTGAAAATTTCAATAAATCCCAAAAAGAATAATAGATGATGTAGTTTTTGAATGTTGGTTAGGTCTGGAGCCAACGGCCAAGAAAGAATTCTTGAGATGTGTTTGGTGCAAAAAAGTGATTTCATTAAAGCACCGGGACAGGACCCATGGGCAGAAAGAGCTGCTGAACCTGGGTTGTGAGGGATGGCTGATTATATACTTGGGAGCTGGGGGAGGTAAGGACAAAGGGAGGTGTCCAAAAGGACTTTCATCTACCAAAGAAAACACAGGATCCTGGAGGCCTTGCTATTGTCAAGCTAAGGTTGAGTAAGGCATTAACATTAAGACAGTTGGGAGCTTCCTGGGGGAATATTATCCTCTGTCTATCTCAGGTCCTTGTCAATGGGCTGCAGGTTATAAAGAAATTTAATTTTGTTTACTTTCCCTTCAGCCTTGGTTTCCCACATCACTCATGGAAGGGAGGGTGATATTAGGGCTCCAGGAAATTGAGTTATGGGTCCCTGGAAGTTAGGCTATTGACAAGAATGCTTTTTCCTTGTAAATCACTAAGACATTGATTGGTACACTGATGGAGACTCATGTCTTGCAGGACTGTGATCTCTATCAGTTAACCATTTGTTTTTCCCTTCCCTTAGTTCTAGGGTAGTTGGGAGTGCCTGAGGAATGTCACACATATCCCGTGGGGTGGGGGGTGGGGGGTGCAGGGTGTTAGCTTGTGCTTTGTCCTCAGCTTGCCTTCTGCTCCCTCATCAATAGACACCATTCTCTAATCATAATGTAATAAAACTAGAAATTAATAATAGAGCCAGGAAATAAAAAGATCTTACTGCTTGAATACTTACAACTCTCCCTTGGTTCAAAAAGGGAAAAGAAGGAAGAAGAGGGAAAAAAGAAGAAACTATAGAATATTTAGACAATAATGTTAATGAAAACTATATATATCAAAAGCCATAGGATATAGCTAAACCAGTTCTCAGAGGGAAAAAAATATATTCAAAAATACTTCTTAGTAAAGGAAAAAATAAGTAAATTAAACATAAAACCCAAGGAAGTTTAGGAGTGGGGAATTATTCCTAAGAAAGCAAAAGGAATAAATTAATAAAGGAGAAATAAATGAATTAGAACACATAAAAATTGTAGCACTAATAAATAAATTGATTAGCTGATTCTTTGGGGTGCCTGGGTGGCTCAGTCGGTTAAGCATCTGCCTGAGTTCAACTCTGGTCATGATCCCAGGGTCCTGGGATTGAGCCCCACATCACATCATGTTCCCTACTCAGCAAGGAGTCTGGTTCTCCCTCTCCTTCTCCCTCTGCCCCTCCCCCCGGCTCTCTCTCTTGCTTTCTCGCTCTCAAATAAATAAACAAAATCTTTAAAAAAAACAATTAGCCAATTCTTTGAAAAGACCAGGAAAGAAAGGAAGAAAGGAAACAAGTAAAAGAAAAAACATCATCCCCAAAGAAAAACAAAGGACATAAACAATTCACAGAAAAGAACATAGAGGGGCACCTGGGTGGCTCAGTCAGTTAAGCATCCTGACTCTTGATTTTGGTTCAGGTATTGATCTCAGGGTCCTGAGATTGAGTCCCCCCGACTTCAGCTCCACGTTCAATGGGGAGTCTGCTTGAGATTCTCTCCTTCTTGCCCCCCCACTCATGTGCTGTCTCTCTCAAATCTTTAAAAAGAACATATACAAAGTTCTTAAATATACAGAAGGGTATCTAACCTACTCATAAGAAGAACTATGTAATTTGAAACTATACTGAAATAAGTAAGCACAGGAAAAGATGTTCAACATCATTAGCCATCAGGGAAATGCCAATCAGAACCACCAGACCCCGCTTCATGCCCACTGGGATAGCTGTAATTTAAAAAAAAACAAGTGTTGGCCACGATGTCAAAAAATTGGAACCTTCCTAGACTGCTGGTTGAAATATAAACAGGCCCAATCACTGTGGAAAACAGCCTGGCATCTTCTCAAAAGGTTAAACCTAGAGTTACCATTAGACTCAGCAATTCCACTCCTAGGTCTACAGCCAAAAGAATGGAAAACATATGTTTACGCAAAAACTTGTACCTGAATGTTCATAGCAGCATTATTCATAATAGCCAAAAAGTGGAACAACCTAAATGTCCACCAACTGATGAATGGATAAATAAAATGTGTTATACAATGAAATCTTATTAGGCGATAAAAAGGAATAAAGTACTTAACACTCAACATGGATAAACCTGGAAATTATGCTAAATGAAAGAAGCAGAAAGGCAGAAAGTAAAGTAGAGGTCGCCTAGGACCAGGCAATGAAAAATGGAGGCGAGACTGCTGATGGGTATGAAGGTTTTTTAGAGGTCATAAAAATGTTCTAAAATTGATCAGGATGACGGTTGCACCACTCTGTGAAATACCGAAAACCAGTGAATCGTATACTTTAAAAGAGTTAATTGTAGGGTAGGTAAATTATATCTCAAGCTATTATTGAAAGAAATAGAACTCTGTGAGATAGCAATTTCAATGGTTCAGAAATCCCCCACCCTTCTGTGTTCAGAGAAAAGGCTAACACGTGCTCACTTCAGCAGCACATATGCTAGAACTGGAACAATACAGAGAAAAGGCTAACCACAAAGGAGCACCTCACAATCACATATCCAAGATAAGACCTGCCTCTACTCTTCCGTAATGACTCTCTTGTTTCAGAAAACTTCAAGTTCTCTTCCTCTTCCTTGAGACCTGCCTCATTAATGAATGATCTCCCTTTTGCACCAGCCTGAATAAAACGATCTCCTTAATTATTGGGTGCACTTTGTCCTAGGTGGTATTTAGACATAGGGTGCTCTTTGCTCTAATCTCTTTGGTTAGATTTTGTAAACTAGATAATTAACGGAAGTGTCAGTGGTCTTACCTTGGAATTACAAATCTGAACAAAGTGGTGTACTGATCTGAGTATTGATAGTGTATGAAGCACATCATAGCTTAGTCTGGCATAGTTTACCTGTTTTGTGAGTCAAGATATACTTGACAAATTGTGGTTTCTGTTCCAGTTCTCAATCCTCAGCACTTACCTGGTCCCTGGTAGGTACTCAATAAATATTCATTGAATGACCAAAACAACAACAACAACAATAACATATTGTAGGCAGGGGGGCAAAAATAGTACAACTTCTTTGATGGCTTTAGTCTGGCAAAATCTATAAAACATACAAATATACACTCCCTTGACCTAGCAATTCCACTTTTAGGAATTAATCCTGCAGATAACTTGCACATGTGCAAAGGGCCACCTGAAGAAATTATTAATTACAATCACAAGAGACCGCAAGTCTCCTAAATTTCCAACAGTAAGCCGAATTAAACTGGTATATACCATCAATGGAATGAGATGCAGATGTTGGAAAAAATTAGAAAGTTCTCATGATACAGAATATCTCTGAGATAGGTTTACTCAGTTCCAGCTGCAATGGCTGCCTTGTTGTTCCTCATGACGAGTACTGTCTGGTCTCAGGGCCTTAGGGAGGATGTCTCCTCCACTTGGAATGCTCAGCTCCAGATTATACACAGGGTTCACTCCCTCATTTTCCTCAGGCCTCGCCTCAAATATCACTTAATCAGCAAGGCTTTCCCTGACCACTCTATGTAAAATAGCAACAGTTCCCTGCCTCCCCCAACACACACACACACACACACACACACACACACACACACACACACACACACTCCTTATTCCTTTACCCTGCTTTTCTCCATAGCACTTACCCCTTATCACTATATATTTACTTGCTTATTTATTTCCCATGAAAATGTAAGCTCCAAGAGGGCAAAGAATGCATCTCTTTTGTTCACTACCCAATTCCAAATGCCTAAAAGAGTGGTTGGCATATGGTAGGTACTCACTAAATATTAACTGAATAAATGAATATATTAAGTGAAGAAAGCAAGATGCTGGGAAGTGATTTTTAACATGCTTCTATTTTTTAAAAGACTATCCATGTAACTGGTCCCGTGTATATGACATAGCTTTATTTTTTTTTAAAGATTTTATTTATTCATTTGGGTGGGGGGCGAGCGTACAAGCAGGGGGAGAGGCAGAGGGAGAGGGAGAAGCAGACTCCCCGCTGAGCAGGGAGCCGGACGTGGGGCTCGATTCCAGGATGTGGAGACTATGACCTGAGCCGAAGGCAGACACTCAACCATGTGGGCCACCCAGGCGCCCCAACATAGCTTTAAAAGGTTACAGAAGAAATAGGTCAGGCTAGTTGCCTGCGGGGCTGGCAGAGAGTGGGAAGGAGGCTTTGCACTAGACTTGTAGATTATTAACTACCTGAAACTTTAATTTAGAAGTCAAAAGGAAAGCTCTCGTGTCATTTCTTTTTTATAGCCCCATGGTGTGCTGCTGCATGGATGTTCACCAAGTCATTTCATCAGGCCTCTTCTGGCAGATGATTATTTCCAAACTTTTGCTTTTAAATGTGAGGGACTCTGTTTACTTTTCACATGTCCTAACAAATAGGATGTTGAGGTCTTTTTAAGACCCCCCAACTTTGGTTCTAAATCTTCGCAGTTGAAAATGTAACCCACACCCAGACTAAACAAAAGTTTCCTACAGGATTTGATGGCTGGAAGTGGGGCCGCCTCAGGAAGCAGAGGGTCCTGGGAAAGGGAGAATGTAATTATCTTCATTAAACAATTCTATATTCTCATTGATAAACTCACCCAATCCCTGAGCCTGAAGACATTCCATGAACTTATCAAGATAGGGCTATCTTACAAAAGAGAGGGCAACAAAACAAAATAAGAAGCCCCTACCAAGATGGGAAGACAGCTCAGTATTTCTAATTCATACAGAGGGAAAAAGTCCCAACTGGAAATTGAGAGTTCTGGTTCTATTACAGAGGAGCTGTCTGACCCAGAGAAGTCACCTCCCCCTCTCTGGGCCTCCATCACCTCATCGCCCGATGGCTCTGCTCTCCAGACAGGACCTCATTTACTCCCTCCCATTGCACTGATTCTCCAACACACTGAGTGACTTAGGGCAGCTCCCAGATGTAGCAGATCTGATGGGGCTGTCACTTTGCACTGGGTGGCTGTGAATTCACGCACTGCGCTGGGAAGGGAAAGCAAACAGAAAAGCAGCTGCCTTTGTTCCCAGAAGTGGTCCTGCACCTATTTAGATGGAAAGGTGAGCAGAGGCCAAAGTCCAGGGGTAGAGGGTAGAGGGTGGGAACATCAGAAATGGAGCTTCAGGGCCCAGCCCCTTTGGGGTGGCTCTGGCAGGAGCCAGGGAGGCTGTCATGAATGAGTGTTCTTCGTGGCTCTTTCTCCAGTTGGGGTCTCAGAGGGAGCTGGGAGGCCCTCGCTCCTGAAGAATCTGACAAGGCACCGGCTTCCCGGAACGTCTCCTCCCGGTTCTGCCCAACCCGAAAGCAGACTCTGGGAGAGAAGTTGATGGGCACATTTTCACCACCCCAACCCTGGGAAGTGCAAGAGGAAGACAGGCACGTTCTTATTCCGTGGATCTGTACTGAAATCTTCATTTAGCAAAAACTGTGAAGTTGCAGGCATTTCATTCAACCTGTTCAAGTCATGAATTTGAGGAGAATAATGTTCCTGCTCATTTTCAGTTTTTATCAGTAATTAAAAGTTCATTAACTAAAGAATCTGTGAAGTTCTCTGCTCACAAATTTTATGAGAAACTTGCTCAATGGAAGATTGCTCACTTTCAGTGTTTCTGGTTTTTAAAAACTTAAGCAGATCATCTTTTTGAATATTTTTCTTTTTTTGCCTTTTTTTCTTTTCTGAGCATCAATGTCATATTTTCTAAATCAATCCCAGTTTGATTTGTACTCATTCCCAACAGGCTGAGTTTAAAATAAAGTTTGTCTTTCTTTTAAAACATTCAAAATTAGGGGCACCTGGGTGGCTCAGTCGTTAAGCGCCTGCCTTCGGCTCAGGTCATGAACTCGGGGTTCTGGGATTGAGCCCCGCATCGGGCTCCCTGCTCAGCGGGAAGCCTGCTTCTCCCTCTCCCACTCCCCCTGCTTGTGTTCCCTCTCTCGCTGTGTCTCTCTCTGTCAAATAAATACATAAAATCTTTTAAAAAATGAAAATAAAAATAAAAAAATAAAACACTCAAAATTAATATTACAAAGCAAAATACAAAAAATCTAATATAAAAATTTTAAATAAAATGTATTTAAATAAAGCTGAATTTTATATTAATTTTTTATTTTTAAATTAAATCTTATTAAATATTGCTATAAAAATAAAACTTCAAAATTCTAGGGTTTTAATGTCCACTTAATAAGCAAGGCAAAGAATCTGTACCACACTTCAAATATTTTACAACTATAACTACACGTTCACAAATATAAGAAAAATATGAATTCTTTAGTATGGCAAAAAGTTTCTGAGACACAGTGGTATATGGTTATATAATGGTCCCCAGTGTATCATAGCTCCCTGTGCCCAGCTCCTTTGCAATACAATTTTGGCCATGCCTCCCATCAAGAGATAGAGTCTCTTCCCCCCCAACCCACACACTAGATCCGGGTGTCCCACAAGGCTTCATTTGGTCAACAGAATGAGACAGAAGTAACACTGAGCAGCTCCCAAGGCCAGGCCTTAAGAAGCCTTGTAGCTTTTGCTTCTGTCCTCTAGGAACACTTACGCCATTATGTACAGAAGCCCATTCCAGCCTAGAGGGTATAGGGCTATTTGGAGGAGAACTGAGGCATCCCAGCCAACAGCCAGCACAACTGCCAAACATTTGAATAAAGCCATCTGGGAGCATCCAGTCCCAGCAGAGTTGCTATGGACTGCAGCCACATACGTGACCCCGATGGAGAGCAGCAGAAAAATGGCCCAGCTGGCCCAGCCCAGAATTGCAAGCAAACTGCTGTTTTAAGCCACCAACTAAGTTTCAATATGCTTTGTTCCACAGCAGCAGATAACGGACATCGATAGGGTATATGACTATTGTGAATACGAGCTGATCCCTGAATGCCTCTAGAATCACAAATGAGAACAAAAAAAGAAAAGAAAATGGACGCTTGGCACTGTTGAGAAATGGTATTTAGTTAGACAAGGACCCACTGAATTCACGCTCTCTGAGAGGAGGAGTGTAGGGCACTGGAGGGTTTTAAGCTGAGGAATAAACTGATTTGTCTTTTCTCTTATCTACACATTATCAGCCAATTAAATTCTTTCTCCCCCCAAAGCAGTGACTGTCTCTAAGGTCAGCAGGAGCACAACCTTCACAGCATCTGGACTCAGCACTGTTTTGTTTTGAGAATTGTAGGAGGGAATGTGGAGACTTTGGGTGTTAGTTTCAAGCATTCACGGTCCGGGTTGTAGGTCACACGGTGCCAGCCCCGAGCTGAATGCAGAATCCCATGGGAGAAAAGCTCCCATGTGATCTTTAGTACATTTAATTTCTTGTGTTTGTGACATGCAGGGCCCTCTAAAGTGTGGAGGCTCAGGATGGAGGCCACCTTGACTGATCTAAGGGCAATATTACCCCAGCCCCAGTTTAGGAAAATGGTTGAGACCTTGTTTGGGGATTTGCCTGTGAACAGTGACTAAGGAAAATTGGTAATGGCTATTAAAATTTTAAGTATGTCAATCTCTTCATACATCAACCCAGCTTTAGGGAAAACATCCTATAGGAATAAAAGGACCAATATATTAGAGTAGTTATGCAAAAATGTTTAGCACAAACATTGTTTAAAGTAGGAAAAAGTGGAAACAATTTAAACTTCATTAATAGGGGGGCGGTTAAGTGAATTGTGGTCCATCCACATTAGCAGATGTTATGCAAATGTTGAAAAGGTTGTTGTATCCTGACCTATCTGACTTGGACTTAGATCTGACTTAGTGAGATTTATGCCTTCTTTCTTTCTTTTTTTTTTTTTAAAGATTTTATTTATTTATTAGAGAGAGAGAAAGCACAAGCAGCAGGAGTGGCAGGCAGAGGGAGAAGCAGACTCCTCGCTGAGCAGGGAGCCCGATGCGGGACTCGATCCCAGGACCCTGGGATCATGACCTGAGCCGAAAGCAGACGCTTAACCGACTGAGCCACCCAGGCATCCCTTATGCCTTCTTTCATTCATTGAACATTTACTGAGCATCAGCTATGAACCTGGCACTGCTCTTAAGTACTAGGGATACAGTAGGGAACAAGACAAGGTTTGTTGTTTACGGAATTCACATCTTAATGGAGAAAGACAGACCACAGACAAACAAATAAGTATGTAGTACATTAGATGGTAGTAAGTAGGTGCTGTGAATAATAATGAAGGTGGGTTGGGAGATAGAGTCTGGAAGGAAGTGAGGGAAAGAACTTTGTGGCATTCACGAGGAGGGACAGTCTAGACAGGAACAGCAAGCGCAAAGGCCATGACTTGGGAGTATGGTTGATGAGATCTAGGAATATCAGGGATGCCAGGGTGGCAGGGGACAAGGGCTGTGAGGTCAGGAGGAGAGCTGTAGAGTTGGGGTGTGTGTGTGTGTGTGTGTGTGTGTGTGTGTGTGTGTGTTTATAGGGCCTCCTAGGTCCTGGCCAGGACTCTGGGTTTTACTCTGTGTAAGATGGGAAGCCACCAGAAGGTTTTGTGCTGAGAAGCACCATCACCCGACTTAAATTTTTGGAGAATCCCTCTGGCTGCCATGACAACTGACTCAGGGGGTAGAGGGAGGCAGAGGAGAGTGAAGAGGCTGTTGCCATGCAGAAAGGAGAGCTTACCCCATGGTGAAGCAGCAAGTGGTCAGATTCTGGATAGGTTTTGAAGGGGGGCCTGCAGGATGTCCTAATGGAATTGGATGTGGGGTGTGAGCAAGAAGCCAGGTGACCATTAAGTACTGTTAATGAGAAAAGCAAGTTTCAGAGCAATGTGAGCATGGCATGATCCTATTTTTGTTCAAATAAACAACAAATAAAGCACTCTCTCCTCCCTGTGCATGGATCTTTGTGTGGCGGTTATACAAGTGTATTAGTAGGCTAGGGCTGCTGCAACAAAATACCCAGACCAGGTGGTTTCAATAACGGAAATGTATTTTCTCACAATTCTGGAGACTGGAAGTCCCAGGTGAAGATGCCAGAAGTGTCGTTTCTGGCGAGACCTCTCTGCCTGGCTTGCAGACCTCTGTCTTCTTAAGTATGTCAATCTCTTCATACATCATACCCGCTGTGTTCTCCCAAGGCTCTTCTCTGTAAGGTCCCACCCTTATGACCTCACTTAAACCTTACGGGCCCTATCTCCAAATATAGGTGGTGGGGTTGGAGCTCTAACATTTGAATTCGGTAGGGGCAGGGGACACAATTCAGTCCATAATGATGAGTATAGAAAAAGTTGTGAAAGGTGACCCACAAGCAGTTAGCTCTGATCTCCTGAGGGGCTCTGGGCCAGATGAGGGTGTTCACTTTTTTCCTCGGAATGGCTGCATTGGTTACAGGGAGTACATGTCGACTGAAAAATTGTTGACAAGGCATTTAACATAGAAACATTCTAAGAGAGAGAGAAAAAAAACCACCTTGGCTTAGAATTCATTCCTGCACATAGTTGTAAGGCTACCACTTAGCTTGGAGACCCCATTCCTAGCCGCTGGTTCACTCCTGGCCTTGGCGAGGATGCAGGGATGCTCAGGGAAGCTCAGCGTTTGGCAAGGGGGCTAAGGGGCCAAGGAGAAAGGAGATGGGCATGACTCCCCTCCGTGAGTCAGCGTATCCATGACAGGACCCCCTCTCCAGCCCTGGCAAGCAACATGGGGGAGAGGGTCTGAGACGGAAGTGACTGCAAGGAAGCCTTAGTGACTTGAGGCCAGCGAGGCCAGTGGAAGCCTCAGGGGGTCCCGCCACCGCCTCCCATCGGAGATTCGGAGCTGGGCTAGAGGGGTCCTCCACTGGCACCTCCCGGTCCCCCCAAGCTCTGCTCTCATAGTCTCCCTTGTCTGCCCCTTAGAAAGGAGAGAGCATGTGTCCTTCCACGTCTAGCCCCCTCGCAGCACACGAGGGGGCTTGTGTCCGCTCAGCACCCACACACTGCCACAGCGGGCCTGTCCCGAGGGCAACCCAACACTTGAGCAGCCGCCTGACCTCACTCACTGCCGGCTGATTTTTAGTGGAGATGGGACTATCTCCCTCACAGAGGCGTGGTGAACATTCAGTGCAAGAACGTAGACAATTTGCCTGTTTCTTCCTCTATTACGGGATCTGCCCTGTCCACACACTCCATCAGCGGGACCGCCACCGTCACCTGGGGACAGAGCCCGCCGTGTGCGAACCACCGGGCACGGTACTCCACACCCATAGGCTCTCTGGAGCTTCACGGGACCAGGATCCACTGCACAGCCGAGGAAAACTAGGGAACGGAGAAGAGAGGTAAATTGTCCAAGAGCACAGTGCTCCCCAGGATCCGGGCCAGGCTCTCCCACCCCACCTCAGGGCCCTCGCAGGGCTGCTGAGAACCCTGCACAATTTAATTTGTGTGATATCGTCTCGAGAAGCCCGGGCCCCTCGGTAAACATGAGGTATCGGTGTCTCTAACTGTTCATTCCCGGAAACCATGTGAAAAGGAGCTTGGAAACAAGCACAACTCCGAGTAGTTATTTAGTACACAAACCAGAGACGCTGTTAAACGGCTCTCTTGGCCTTTGTTTAGGGAATAATTCCTGTCACTCCGCTAATGACATCAGTGGAACTCATGTTACTTGTGCTTCCTTTACACACTTGAGCCTGAGGAGCGCCTGTCCCCTGGGCGTGCAGACCCACTGACAGGCATTGCTTTGTCCCTTTCGGGCAGCACCTAGGACAGTCCTGTAGCCTCTAAAAAGCCTGGCGGGACAGCCTCCCTGCTTCAGTCAGGGCCCCTTTAGCCAGAAGGGCCAAAGATATACTGAAGGTAACTCCTTCCCCCATCAAAAGGTAAGTAAGTAAAAGGGAGTGTATTGAAATTATTTCAATGCACAGGAACCCAAGGGAACCTGAGTAGCCAGGCCAGTCCCAGAGTTCTCAGAGAATGCCCTCAGTTCTTCAGATGCTCATATCTAAATTTCCAAATCCTCTTATCCTCCCAGGTTAGGCCTCAAGTCCCAGGTGCTGACTGGCTGGGTCAAGTGTCCAGGCCCTGGTGCTGTCAGCCTACCCCTGGCATGTGGTATAAAACAAGGCCCCTTGGCCAGAGAAGATACTCCCAGGAGAGGAATGAGTTAGATGGTGTGACCAAACTTTGTCTAGGGACATCTAGAGATGTCCCTAGAAGTGTGACTTTTAGGGCTAAAACCAGGAAAGTTGTAGGCAAACCCAGGGGAGTTAATCACCAGTGTCACCAACAGCCACATCTGTTTTGTGTCCTTCTCGCATTAATTCTGAGGAACACATTTCTTCACGTGAAATCAGGATGTGTCTTAATATCAGCAGTGTCCTGCAATGGCGGTTAGCCAGGGTGGTAGCTGAGTTCTCTGGGACAGAATATGTGTCTGCCAGTCACTTCTGGGACACCAGCAACCTGAGATTACCTCACATTCACTTTCTGTTTGACGTTTTTAGACCATACTGACAGTGCAAATTCAGACCTCTCTGAATTTGTGGTCTGACTTGTCAGGAGAGAATTTGTTTTCTCACTCCACATGGTGCCAAGACTAAAACATGGACATTACCAGCCAGTCTCTTCTTTGGGAAGATTTCCTTGATCTCTGGTGTCCCAGCTTTTATGTGGAGCCTCCCTCTGCAGCACTTCTCTTGCTCAGTGGTACATAGAATAATGGTGCAGCTTACAGGTGATGGTGTTTCAGATTGGATGAAACACAGGTAATCAAGCCCCACGGGTAATCTGCCCCACGTAGGGGCAGAGGGGCATTGTTGGTGCTTGAAGGAGGCACAATGTTCCATGCACCGGGCACTCAGGACTGGATCCAGAGAAAAGAGAAACAATTCTCCCCATCCAGGCCTCTTAGCCATCATGAGCTTCTCTCTGAGCTCGGGGGTCACCTCATAGACCTGTGCAGCCTGATAGCCCATTTAGAAACCTTTTCTTTACCAGTTTCTCCAGACAGGTCAGTGTTTAGAAACATTGATAGTGGGGTTCCTGGGTGGCTCAGTCGGTTAAGCTCCTGCCTTTGGCTCAGGTCATGATCCCAGGGTCCTGGGACGGAGCCCTGCTCAGCGAGGAGCCTGCTTCTCCCTCTGTCCCTGCCCACCACTCCCCGCCTGCCCCGGCCTTGTGCTCTCTCTCTCTCAAATAAATAAATAAAATTTTAAAAAAAGAAACATTGATAGCTTTCCTTATAAACACAGAGCCTGTATGTTTGAAAGTTGATAAGCCCCTTCTAACAACTGCCCTATGTAGAAAATCCAAGGAAGCAGAACTGTCAAAGAGAGAAAGAGGGAGAAGCAGTGTCTGAACTTGGAAACTAGCACCGAAGTATTTCTAACCCCAGATTTTCTTTTTTTTTTTTAAGATTTTATTTATTCATTTGATAGAGAGAGCACAAGTAGGGGGAGGGGCAGAGGGAAAGGGAGAAGCAAGCTCCCGGCTGAGCAGGGAGCCCAACCTGGGGCTTGATGCCAGGACTCTGGGATCATGACCTGAGCCGAAGGCAGATGCTTAATCAACTGAGCCGCCCAGGTGCCCCAAACCCCAGATTTTCCTTAAGTTGTCTGCTCAGCATTTTCTGGATGTATGATGCCTGGTTCCTTTATCAGTCGATATCTCTGAAGGAAACCCTCAGTCCAGAGCTCCTTGTCCTCAGGGCCAGATCATCCCTCCTCACAGCTTTCTAGGCCCATAGTTTGTCTTTCCTGGTTATCACCTCCCAGCTTCCCGGGCTAAGCTCCTTCCTGCCCAGGGCAGGGACTGAACCCTCCTGCTGCACTCAGAGGCACCCTTTGGTCTGAAGGCCAGCCACAGTGAAGGCAAGGCGGGTGCTAGGGCCTTTGCCCTAGGGGCAGGTACACCTGGGCTGGGGGGAGGGAGGAGGGCAGGGATGCCAACTTTAGGCTGACAAATAGAAGTAAGATTTTAAGAGCACTAAGGATCTAGCATATGCAAAAAAGGGTTTACATTGTTTAGTTTAACCTAAACGATACCATGAGTGAAAGTTCTTAAAAAAGAGATAGGTCCAAAGTGGAGTCACCTGTGCTAAGCCCACATCACCAAACCAAGACTTGATACCTAATCTAATTGCAGTTTCAACATTCCCCAGGACTGCAATCTTGACTGGTCAGTCTGGGATTTCCTGGTCAGCATTAGTGAGGTAATCTGGGTAATAAACCCTTTTTGTCCCCCAAATGAAGGTCACCTAGCCCCAAATAATTCTTTTTTTCATTTATGACTTCCTTGTCCCACTTCTTCTCTGCCTTTAAAAACCTTTCCTTTTCTGTAGCTCTTTGGAGCTCCTTTCTATTTGCTAGATGGGATGCTGCCTAATTCATGAATCATTGAATAAAGCCAATTATATCTTCAAATTTACTCAGTTGGATATTTCTTATTTAATAAGGGTGTATAAAATGAAACTGGGAGTCTGGTCTTGTGAAAAGAACACTGGGTTGTTTTTTTTTTTAAGATTTTATTTATTTATTTGACAGAGAGAGACACAGCGAGAGAGGGAACACAAGCAGGGGGAGTGGGAGAGGGAGAAGCAGGCTTCCCGCGGAGCAGGGAGCTCGACACGGGGCTCCATCCCAGGACCCTGGAATCATGACCTGAGCCGAAGGCAGACGCTTAACGATTGAGCCACCCAGGCACCCTGAACACTGGGTTTAGATTCAAAGATCTGCCTCCAAACTCTGCTTTCTGGCTGCCTGACTTTGGACGAACTGCTTCATCAGACCTCAGTTTCCCCATCTATCAAAAGGGAGTTATTGCCATCCTAGCATTGCATGAATAACTGGAATAAGGTGTGCTTTAAAGCCCACTTTGTAGGCATTAAAGCAGTACACAAACACTTATCCTAGGCCTGGGGGGGAAGAGAAGGAAGTATTATGTTTAGAGCAATGTTTTTCAAAGAGCAGGTTGTAGAGCCATCAGCAGACTGTGAAAAAAATTAGTGAGTTCTGATCAACATTTAAAAAAACAAATAGAATAGAAAATATCAATGTGTATCCAAGTAATAAGGGTAGGTATTGCTTCTTTTATTAAGTTGTATGTGTGTGTATGTGTGTGTGTTTGTACGTGTGTTGTGATCTAAGACAGATTTTAGATCACAACACATGTACTAACACTTTATTTCTGTGGTAAATAATGAAACTAGAAATAAAGGGAGCTGTTTTTGCCTTGCTATATTTTTTAACTGCAGCATTTTCACATTCCAAGAGTGGGAGAAGAATTCATCTAGGCAAAGAATTTATCTTTTGTTTGGGAAAACACTTTAATGGACTCTTTGGTTATGCAAAGGTAGGAGGCCAGGTTGGAGTAGCTAAACTCCGCTTGATAAAGTCAATATTCAAGGGTTTCTGTTTCCTTTGGTGGTCCTTTGGTCTGTTTCCTTTGGTGGTCCTGGAAGAAGCAACCTGGGGTGTAGGGTTTCAGAGGAAAAGGGGTTTGGGCCCAAGGAGGGAGAACCTGAGTAAAGACCTCCTTAACACAGTGTGACCAGAGCACTGGGGGCTGCCTGAGACTAAGGTCTCAGTGAGCTTCTCCTTGCCTGCATGTTAAGCCCTTACAAGGGTCTTCAAATCTTGAATGGAATTGATTAGGTATCCTAACCTAGTTCTCCCCAGACAGCCCTGCTTCAGGAATGATGAGCAAGTCCCTGTCTGGGAGTAAAGTGTGGGCATTGTGGAGAACCCATGACGGGGGCACCGGAAAGACCCAGGAGAAGTCAGCAGCAGTATGGAGTGAGAGGAGACAAACCATGAGGGTGAACACACATCCAGGAATTCTTGGCAATATTTGAGAGGGAATCCCCCTGGCCTCAGTGCATGAGTAATTTTCTCTAAATATTTAAATAAAGGGTAATGCTGGAAGCTTGGAAAATATGGGGACACCAACCAAGTTAAGGGCTGATGAGGCTCAACCACAACTGAAAATTAGAAAGGCTCTAACCTGTAGCTTCAAGCAAGGCTCAGCTGGACTATGACTGGTGCCATTATTACCACCATCTCCTACCACAGGACATTGGTTCATGACCCTGGAAGGAAGGATAATGACTCTCCAAAGATGTCCACATCCTAATATCCAGAACCTGTGATATGTTAGGGTATATGGCAAGAGGGAATTAGGGTTGCAGGTGTAATTAAAGTTGCTAAACAGCTGAACTTAAAATACGGAGATTTTGTGTGCCCAAATGCAATCACAAGAGCCCTTAAATATGGGAGCAGGAGGCAGAAGAATGAGTCTCAAAGTGATGGGATGAGAAAAAACTGACTAGCCACTGCCAGCTTTGAGGATGGAAGGTGGCCACAAGCCAAGCAATGAGGGCAGCCTCTAGAAGCTGCAACAGACAAGAAAACCTATTCTCCCCTGGAGCCTCCAGTCCAGTGAGGTCTGACCTCCAGAACAAGAAGACAATAATTTTTTTTAAGACTTTAGTTTTAAGAGAAGTTTTAGGTTCTCAGCAAAATTGATGGGAAAGCATAGAGATTTCCCACATACCTCTGCCCTCACACAGGAATAGCCTTGCCCATTATCAGCATTCCCCACCAGAGTGATACATTTGTTACAATTGATGAACCTGCATTGACACATCATAGTCACCCAAAGTCCATAATTCACATTAGGATTCACTCTTGGTGTTGTACATTCTACAGATTTTGACAAATGTGTAATGGCATATATCCATCATTATAGTATCATAGAGACTATTTTCACTGCCCTAAAAATCCTCTGTGCTCCTCCTGTTCACCACCTTCCTAACCCTTGGCAACCACTGATCTTTTTTCCTGCCTCCACAGTTTTACTTTTCTACAGGGTCATATAGTTGGAATCAGACAGTATGTAGCCTTTCCTGATTGGCTTCATTCATTTCATAACATGCATTTAAGGTTCTTCCATGTCTTTTCATGGCTTGCTAGCTCATTTCTTTTTAGTGCTAATACTCCATTGACTGGGTGTGCCACAGTTTGTTTATTCATTCACCTACTGAAAGGCATTGTGGTTGCTTCCAACTTTTGGCAATTATGAATAGAGCTCCTATAAACATCCATGTGCTGGTTTTTGTACAGAAATAAATTTTCAACTCATTTGGGTAAACACCAAGGAGGACCATTGCTGGATCATATGGTTAAGAGTAACTTTCGTTTCATAAGAAATGCCAAACTGTCTTCCAAAGTGGCTATACCATTCTGCATTCCCACCCGCAATGAACAAGAGTTCCTGTTGCTCCACATCCTCACCAGCATTTGGTGTTGGCAGTGTTCTGGATTTTGGCCATTCTAATAGGTATATAGTAGCATCACATTGTTTATCTTATTGTTACACATGTTTATCTTACTGTTGTTTTAATTAATTTGTGTTGTTTTAAGTCACTAAACTTGTGGTTATTTGTTATGGCAGCAAGTGAAAACAAATACAATGACATCGTGCAAGGAGACAACAAGGAACCAGGAGACAGGACACCTGACCAGGAGCTACGACCAGCTCACTGTGCTTCCTGGGGTAGATTACCTGATTCTTTTAGGTTTCAGACACCTTGAGACCTAACTAGGCATGATAATTCCTCCCCTAGCTATAGCAGGAAGCAGTGAGTCAATTTGGGATATAATGGCTATAGTAACAGCACGGGAAGGTCCCAGCGACGAAAGCTAGAACGGCCAAGGGGATAGTTTTGTGGTTCTGTCAGTATTGGTGCTTTTTGTGAGTTCAGTCTCCTAGAGATGCCATTAGCCCAAGTCATGACTCAGCCAATGATGACTCAGCAAGACCCCAGGCCTACCTAGAGGAGCAAGTAGGGGCAAGAGCTGGCCTTGCTGGGGAGCTCAGGAAGGGAATGAGACAGGCATGGTGTGTACATGCATGAGGCTGGGCAAAGTTCCCACCCAGACTTCCTTTCTAGAGGAACTAGCCAAGGGCGAGGATTTGGCACAACTGCCCTTGAGCCCTATAGACCGTACCCATTAACTGAAGATATTTAATGCTCAGCAGGACTTAAGCCAGACACAGACTCATAGGAAGCATCGTTTAATCATAATGGCCTCCAGTTGTTCTCCACTCATGGTTGCTAATCCTCCCAAGAACCCTGCATTGGTATTCACCTTTGACACAGGTTCTAGAACTGGCATAAGGGCATGCAATTAGTAAGAGGTAGAGCCAGGATATAAACTCAGATCTGTCTGACCACAAAGTAGCCTGCACCTTGTACACCTAGCTGAAGGGAGCTTGAGCCCTGTCCCTCACTTTGCAAATGAAGAAGACAAGTGATTTGTCCAGGTTTACTCAGCTAGTTAGAGCCAGGCAGAAGTAGGACTCAGTTTCTTGGCTCCTGGCCCATTATTCTTTCTAATAACCCCTGGGGTTCATAAACTTCTTTGGGAAGCTGATATAAATGGTGGATCCTCTCTCTCCCAAAATGAACATCTATACACATTTATTTTCCCTATAATTTGGGGGTAAGCTTGTGAACCATCCTCCTCTATCTATAGACCCCAAGTTTAGAGCCCTTGCATTATACCCTCTGCCTCTCTCATGTGCAGGGATATGAATAGAGTGGGAACTCCAGGGTGATTGTATATTAACCAGGCTTGTAAAAGAGAGGGTTTATTCTCCCTATAAGTCATACACTCTGCCTCATCTTTCACCCACTTTTAATTTTTTATAACAGCTTGAAGGGGAGCAGATTTTACCACCTCAAAATATGTCTCTCTGGCATAAGGATTATTTTGAGCTAAAGGCAAACAAAACCCAGCAGATTCAGGGAAAGTTCTTTACCACCCCCTCACTGCCTAAATTTACTTTGGAAAGTGGGCCTGTACCAGAAGGAGAGCTATTACTAGAGATACTTTTTTACCTAAGAAACTTATCTGCATAACAAGGCAACCTTTGTTTTACCAACATCTCCTCTTACCTTCCTGTGAGTGGCCTTCCTTCCCTTTGTATTCCCAGACCTCTACCCTTTTCCTTAACTCAGGATGCTATATAAACCTCAATTACCTGGTTGTCCTTCGGTGTCATATTTTTATGGGGCTCCTGTATGTATGAAATTTGTTTGTTCTTCTCCTGTCAATCTATGTTATATCATTTTAAAAATTATTAGACCAGCCAAAGAAACTAGAAGGGAAGAAGTGAAAAATTTTCCACCCCTACAATCTTCATTGAGACATAAATTCATATACTATGTAATAGGCTCTTCTGACATTTCTGCCTTTTCCATACTTCTGGAAAATGAGAATAATTCCACAACTCCTTCCATCATGGGATTGCTAAGAAAAACCAGAAGGCCATTTATATGTGGTAATTATCAATGCTATTGCCAAATAGTCATTTCCATTTTATCCCCTTCTAGACATGCTAGATTATACTTCTTGGTGTTGGGAAGGAAAAATTTTCCACTACTATTCAAGATTCTTCTGACTGCTGTAAGAATCAAACTGACATGAGCCAAATTAAGAGGAGAAAATCAAATTATTTATGTACATACAAGGAACCCATATAAACATGAGAGATTCCAAAAACAGGCAGAATTATGTACATAAGCCATTCTGAGCAAAGGAGAAGGGTGTAGGGGTCTGGGACTTCAAAGAGAAGGAAGAAAATTCACAGGAAGATGAAAAAGAGTAAATGTTTGGCAAACAAATGTTTGCTGGGCCATACAGAAATAGTGGGACAGAGAGAAGAATTTTAACAGATTATGCTAATTGTCTCCCTGTCTACCACCCCTACTTCATATTATGCTGTGGTTATTACAGCAATAGCTTTCCTTCCTGAAACAGGTCCTCTATCTAAATTCCTTTAGGCAGTCAAGGGGAAGGTCAGTTTCTTCCCAAGTCTTTTAGGCCTTGATTATTTTCAGGTCGAAATAATTCACATGCCAAAGTGGCACATCTTAGGGTTATCTGTTCTGACATCCTACACTGATGTCCTTGTGGTTGGGTAGAGCCATGTGATCAGTTATAGCCAATTATTTTCTTTGGCTAATAAATTTTGAGCAGAAGTGATTCATGGCACTTTTGGGCCAAATGTTTAATTTCTGAGTGAGAGTTACTGTGGCATCGCCATGACCACTAACAATGCTCTGAATAGTGGCTGCTCCATTGCCCCGGGTCTTAGAGTTAGGAGGCAAAAGGCATGGGAGCAGAGTACCTCATGCATCTGTAATGAACTTATACTGTGAGTGAGAAATAAAACTTTGTTGTTTTAAGGTACCAGGATTTTTTTTTCTTTTTTTGCAGCAAAACCCAGCCTATCTTGACTGATAAAATATGTGGATATGCTTTAACAGCTATAGGACACTTATAAATATAAGGGATTGTCATTACCCCAATTGTACTCTTACTGCAGCTTTTCCTGACTTTGACAAAGTCTTCACATTGGGACAATGTATATTCTGTCTAAATGGATGATTGCTCATCAGTGTCCCCAATGATCAATGTAGGAATCTGATCATTTGCACAGTCCCCAGAGTGCAACTAAAGAGAGACATTTTGGATTCCTTTGGGGGTGGCAGCAAAACTGACCAGCCACTATTGAAATATCTTGATTTGAAGAACATCTGAGTGGTTTCATCCTACAAATAAAGCCCCCAAAGAGTTTTGAGTAGTTGTGCTACTCATTTTACCTGATACCTTGCTGTTAACTCAGCAAAGCCACTCTTGACGTTGTCAGCAGCCTGGCAGAAGTTAAGAGACCATCCTAGAGACAGTATATAATATGCTATACTACAAAACCAAAGTAGCCAAACACAAGAAATAGAATGCTAAAGAAACCATGAGAGACTAGGGACTCTGAGAAACAAACTGAGGGTTCTAGAACGGAGGGGCGTGGGGGGATGGGTTAGCCTGGTGATGGGTATTAAGGAGGGCACGTTCTGCATGGAGCATTGGGTGTTATATGCAAACAGTGAATCATGGAACACTACATCAAAAACTAATGATGTAATGTATGGTGATTAACATAACATAATAAAAAAAAAAAAAGAAAGAAAAAGAGCTTGGGAGTCAGATAGACCTCTTAGGTTCAAATCTCGATTTTGCCACTTATTGGCAATATAATCTTGGGCACATTATATAACCTGTCAGACCCTCGATTTCCTCACCTCCAGTAGCTAGTCTGCAAAGATGTTCTCTACTCAACAGTGAACCCTGTCTCACATTCTTCTGTAGTCCCACATTGAACTTGGCTGCATGTTATGACCAATGGGATGCAGCAGACATAATGCTAGGTCATAAGAAGCCTTGGTCTCTTGGAATACTAGCTCTGGGGAAGCCAGTGGTCATGTAAGAAGTCCAACTGGTCTGATACTATGATGCTGTGAGGAAGCCCAACAGGGAGAGACTGTGTGGAGATGCAGATACTTAGCCAGCCTCCAGCTGTCCGGTCATCTGAACACACGAGTAAAGAAGCCACCTTAGATGTCTAGTCTCAAGGACTCGAGCCTTAGCCACCATCTGATTGCAATCACATGGGAAAGTCCAAGAGCGAACCACCCAGCTGACCCAACCAACAGAAGTCTAAGCATATAATTATAAAGTTATTTTAATCCACCAAAGTTTGGGGGGTGATTGTTACACAGCAATGGATAACCAAAACGTCATCTGTGAAATGGGAATAATAATACCAAGTTTACATGGTGGCATGTGAACAGAGATAATGTGTATTAAATGCCTAACACAATGCTTTTGCACTTTATAGTAGATATTTGTAATAAAAATGATATGTCTGTGTAATCGCACCCAAATGGAGAAATTTTTACAATTGAAAAATAACTGACACCTACAATGAGGTCATTTTTGCAATCTGTACGAATGAGGCAAGGAAAAAGGCAGAAAGAGGCCAGCTGGTTGAACACTGGAGCTATTGAAAGTCACACAGAGCAGAGGAACCATGGAACAAGATACATTTGAGGCCAGAGATTTGAGAACCTGAGAGAACTCTCAGGCCTCGGGTCTGTGTTCCTTGCATATCAATAATAACAAGAGGAGATTAACACAAGCAAGAAAACCAATGCAATACTTATTTCCCTGGATTCTCTGTAAACTATGACCACTTAAGCTTAAAGTTGGTTCTCTGAATTAATGAGAAAAAGCCCTTATATTCAAACTGAATCTTCTGCTGCTGTGTAATTGAAAAACAGAAATGAGAAATAACTACAGTGGGGTTGAAATGGCTCAGGTTCAATAAGGCAATAAGGTCTATCAGCCCGCAAAGGGCTGCTCCAGATAAGGTTCACACTTCCAAATGTCAAGGAGACTGCTCACCCAGGAGCTCCCCAATGTAATTGTTCAGGGCTAAAAGTCGCATTTAATTATGCTCTGAGCTTGAGAAATCCCATGAGTAGCAGTTGTTTCTCTCAGGAATTAGGCTGAAAGAAAAAGAAATGATGGGGTGCTTGGGTGGCTCAGTCAGTTAAGTGTCTGCCTTTGGCTCAGGTCATGATCCCAGGGTCCTGGGATTGAGCCCCACAAGGGGCTCCCTGTTCAGCTGGGAGTCTGCTTCTCCCTCTCCCTCTGCCTGCTCCCACATGTGTGCTCGTGCACGTGCTTGTGCTCCCTGTCTCACTCTCTCTTTCAAATAAATAAATAAATAAATATTTTTAAAAAGAAAAAGAAATGCTCTGTCCCATCACCCATGTTACTAACAATTTCAATGCTGTCATGGAGAAATGATGGCAAAGGACAGGAAGAGAGGAGAGGAAGGGAAAGGCTAGGACTTGGCACCCCAACGTGTGAGGCAGATCCATAGGCTTGACATGGATCGAAACTACCCCCTTGAATTCCTTCCAGGTCCTTTGCCCACCTCTCTTACCCTGTCATGCACCCTTTCCTGGAATTCGTGCTCTGCCTTATAAATTCCTTACTAAAGCTCTTCTCAGTATAAAATTTAAAAAGCAAACTGCTGAGGGACAGTGATGGCCATCATTTAAAATAAAGACATTTTCAGGTCCTAGGAGATCTCTGAGCAGAGAACAAAGCCTCAAAGAACTCGTTTCTCATCTTGATTGAAAGGGCAGCGAGCAGACAGGAGAAGAATGCTTGCAGAGATCAGCATTCAGTGTCCCCAAAATGATGGGGTCCTATTCTACCCACGAAGAGCTGCTCTTTTCCTTGCTCCCTCTCTGGAATCATAGGGTGCCTTGTTACCTTTCTACACTGCGATTTGTTAATGAAATAGTCCATTCCTCTAGGATTTTACTTTTTTTTTTCCCTGCTAGATCTGTCTGATTATAAAGCAGTGTTTTTAAATCTCCATCATAATTGTCAATACAAACTTAGGGGATAAATTGCTAGTCACTCTGTCATTATTCATTTAGATTTAGGTATATAAATGCATATTATATATTAGCCTTATTTCTTACCATTACTGTTTCCTTGGTCTTCATCTTCCCCTATCCTGAGATTTTTGCTTTGATTCATTTGTTGCTTGGAAAGAGGCTCTTCTTTTGAATAAATTCCTTAAATGGAGTGTGTGGGTGATATACTCTCTTCATGACATCATATCCACAAATAACTTTCACCCGGACGGGTGAGACTTGTCAGATGGGATTGTAGAATTCCTAGGCGAAGGTCATTTACTTACAGTTGTCATTAGATGTTATTCACAGTCTTCTAGCTTCCAGTGTTGTAAATGAAAAGCCCAATGAACAGTCTGAGGCTCCTTTATAAGTTATTTGTTCCTTTTGTCTGGAAGCTTATACAAATTCTCCTAATCCTGGGAATTGAGGAATTTTACAGGATGTTACTTGGTGTGTGTCTTTTTTCTCAATCTCATCCTGGAACTCAGTGAGCTCTTTGAAATTGCAAGTCTTTCTTAAAGTTAGAGGCATTTTGTTTTATCATTTATTAAATTCCTATACCAACTCCAGCAATTCCTTTTCGCCTTCGTGAGTTCCTATTTCTCACATTAGGTGTCCTAGATCTATCCTCCAACTCTTATCATGGCAAAATAGGATGGCCATTAAGAAGCAAAAAATGTGGGGCACCTCGGTGGCTCAGTCGATTGAGTGTCTGACTCTTGATCTCAGATCAGGTCTTGATCTCAGGGTCATGAGTTCAAGTCCTGAGTTGGGCTCCATGCTGGGCGCAGAGCCTACTTAAAAAAAAAAAAAAAAAAAAAGGCAGAAAATGTGGTTAACCACAGTACTTAACAGCACAGTCACAGAAACCAGACAACCTGGGACTGAACACAACTCTGCCATAGCTGTGTGATCTTGGGATGGTACCTTAACTTTCCTGGGCCTCAGTTTCTTCAGCTATAATATGGTTTGAAGAACAATAGTACTTAATGCCTAGGTTTTAGTAAAAAGTGTGTTAATATATGTAAGTTTTGATAATAATACAGTTATTGTTTTCCCTCATCTCTTTTTGTCCTATGCTATGGTTTGAGATTTTCTTCCACTTGATGTTCCAGGCCATTAGTTCATTTTTCCAGTTTGCCCTTATGCTCTTCAATTAATCCACTGCTTTTAATTAGAACATCATGTTTTTAGTTCCAGGAAATTTTAATGCTACATCTCTATCTTCTTAAATGCTCCTGGGGTAGATGGTATCACTGGTCCCAATTATTCACTGCTCCTCTCTGCAAGGTGCTGATACTTTTCTACTCCATTGACATCACACTTGAGAGGTGACTTGCTTTAGCCAGTGAAATGTGAGCAGGACCCACATAGTCCACTTCTGAAAACAAGTTTCAAGAGTCTTCATATGGTTCTGTAATCCCTTTTTCCCCCTTGCATGAGCTGGAACCTTCTACATAGGGGATTGTTCCTTTAGAGTGAGTCCAAAATGGCAAAGGCTGGGGCAGCTTTCTACATCCTAAGTGGAAACATAACTCTCTCTTTTTTTTTTAAGATTTATTTATTTATTTGAGAGAGAGAGAAAGAGAGCAGTCATGGGGGGAGGGGCAGAGGGAGAGCTTCTCAAGCAGACTCCCTGGCTGAGCGTGGGTCTAATGAGGGGCTGGATCCCACAACCATGACCTGAGCTGAAATCACAAGTCAGACACCCAACCAACCAAGTCACCCAGGCGCCCTGAGACATAACTCTTTCTGTTAGAATTTATTTGGGGCCTTGAGGGGAGGTAAGAATGCTGTGTCTGGGTACAGATTCCCTGCCAGGGGTTAAGTCGGTAGTGGACAAGTGATTAGTTCTGGATGGCGGGACTCTTTCTTCCTCCTTCTTATTTGACTGTATTTTCCCAAATTATTTTTATAATGAGCAATCACTACTTGATAGAAACAACTAGAACACTAAACTTCGAAGCATTTCCTTCAAATAATTGTTTTAAATGACAGTGTGGCAATTCCTGAGAGACCCTTTTCTAGACTCACCGGAGGAAACAGCATGGTCAGGGGCACCGGGGGGATACTGTCTGGAAGGTCCATGCAACAAATGAAAAGAGCTCTGCTGTTCGAAGGACACCGTTTCTTCAGCCCTGGCCTTTGGCTCAGGTGGCAGGAAGGCCATTCTCTGGATATTTCCTTTCAGAGCCACCACTTCCTCCCAGCTGCAGAGGGCCAGGATGTCGCCCCTGTTCCTCTGTTTCCATTCTGCCTTGGTGGGAAAGGGCCAGGTGCCAGCTGAGGGGGTAGGTGGCCGTTCCCTGCTGAGATGACATGCTTTCCTTGCTTTCCTAGCTTTCCTTCTGGGAACCGCAAAGATCTCAAGGAAAAATAAACAACATGGTGTAAGAACACTGGACAGGGAGTCAGAAGTCTTACCTTCAGCTCTGCCCCTAAGTCCGTGACCTTAGACAAGTCACTGTGCCTCTCTGAGCCTCAGTAAAATAAAGGAAACTATCACAACCACCTCACAGGGTGGTTGTTTTTTTCTTTTCTTTTCTAAGGAGGACCCGATGCGATGATGTTCAGTTTGCATTTTGCAAACTGTAAAGAACCTTCGTCATCCATCTTGTTAAGCATATTAGGTCTGGGAGTGGCACGGGGAGGGAAAAAATAGGGCCCCAGAGTCACTTGCAAATCTCATATTTTGGGGGAAAATCTGGAGATAATAACAATACTTCTCTGTTCTCTGTCTCTTAACCACCATATCCCCTGCCCCTTCTGCAGAATCTCAGTGTGTGGGTGTGGCTGCGGGTGCAGGCCCTGTAATCCCAGCACTCAGGGGGCCTGATTCCTGGTCCCTTCTGCCCCAGCTCAGTGGGCATGTGTGCTGTGGGAAAGCCTTACTATGTAAGATCAAGTACAAATGATTAAGTAACTGGCAAGTGTTTCCCTTCGGGCCCATCACGAATCCTGTCAGTGAAAAGGAGGAGCCCCTGAATGGCGACAGCTGTGACATCTTCTCTGCCGTTGTGTTCAGTGTAGCTACTACCCAGGTGACCTCTCTGGAAGCGGAAGAAACTCCTCCATCAAGCAGGTGTGCTTCAGTCCTCAGGCCACAGAAACATACCCTTCCTCTGCAGCTCCTCAGCCAAATGGGGACTCCCAGATGGCAGGGCCCAAGGCCCAGAGGAAGCAGAACTGGCTTATCTGAGTCAGAGACGCAGTTGGCACCACTGGCTGGTGGGTGATAGAACACATTTAAAAAGGTATTTCTCTTGCATTAACTTTTCTTTGCATCATAGAACCTGACCACGGGCCATTGTTATTTTCTTGGTTTGTTGTTGTTGGGTGTTTTTTTTTTTAGCATGGCTTTCTTTTATCATTATTTCATAATTATGTGTATATAAACATCTGTGAACACATCTCTCAACCTAAGATCTAAAATATTAATAACTTGGGGTGCCTGGGTGGCTCAGTCGTTAAGCGTCTGCCTTCAGCTCAGGTCATGATCCCAGGGTCCTGGGATCGAGCCCCGCATCAGCTCCCTGCTCATCGGGAAGCCTGCTTCCCCCTCTCCCATTCCCCCTGCTTGTGTTCCCTCTCTCGCTGTGTCTCTGTCAAATAAATAAATAAAATTTTTAAAAAATAAAATAAAATATTAATAACTTACCTTTACCTGAGTGTTTCTCCCCATCCCTTTACTTTCATTTTGTATTTATAATTTCCTTCTTGTTAAAAAGTAGTTTAATGCTATGTTTAAGTAATGTTCCATTACATCTAATGAATGTAATGCTTAATTAATATTTAGTTTTAGCTGTTTTTAAACTTTATAGAAAAGGCATTAATTATATCACCTTTTATATCACTCAGCATATTTAACCAAATTATATTGTCAGAACTCGGTTGTATGCACTGGTAGTTCATTGTTTTCACTGTATAATATCCCACTGTGAGAATATAGGAGTTTATCTGTTTACCTCTCAGTGGACAATTTGAATATTTCTGGGTTCATTTATGCTTGTTTATTTTTGTTATTATGTACGGCACTGCTAAGAATAATCTTATATGTGTATCCTAATGTACATGTTGAATCTTGGAGAATGTGACTATTTAATTTTATAATATAGTTGATACGGTCAAATTTATCAATCTTTTCTCTTTTTGGCTGGTGCTTTTCTTATACTTTATTAAAGAAATTTTTTTTTCTTTAAAGATTTTATTTTTTTATTTTTTATTTTTTTAAATAAAGGTTTTATTTATTTATTTGTGAGAGCGAGAGCACAAGCAGGAGCAGCTGCAGGCAGAGGGAGAGGCAGGCTCCCCACTGAGCAGGGAGCCCGATGCGGGGCTCGATCCCAGGACCCTGGGACCATGACCTGAGGCAAAGGCAGATGCTTAACTGAATGAGCCACCCAGGCAACCCTAAAGATTTTATTTTTAAGTAATCTCTACACCCAAGGTGAGGCTCAAACTCACAGCCCTGAGGTCAAGAGTCCCATGGTCCACTGACTGAGCCAGCCAGGCACTCCAAGAAATTTTCCTTTCTTCAGTGCAAGAAAGATAGCCATCTATCTTCTCTACCAAGATAAACATACAAAGACATGCTTTGACACCAGAGTTGACCTCGTGTGTGGCGTTAAATGGGGATCCTGTTTTATTTTTATCCATATGTATGTTTTTCTAGTTCCAGTTATTGAATTGTTCCTCTTTTCCCCACTAATATGACATAGCTATTAATATTGTACCTCACACTAGGGGAACCCTCCTACACTGTTGGTGGGAAGGCAAGCTGGTGCAGCCACTCTGGAAAACAGTATGGAGGTTCCTCAAAAAGTTGAAAAAAAAGCAATTGCACTACTGGGTATTTACCCCAAAGATACAAATGTAGGGATCCGAAGGGGTACATGCACCCCGATGTTTATAGCAGCAATGTCCACAATAGCCAAACTGTGGAAAGAGCCAAGATGTCCATCGACAGATGAATGGATAAAGAAGATGTGGTGTATATATACAATGGAATATTATGCAGCCATCAAAAGGAATGAGATCTTGCCATTTGCAACGACATGGATGGAACTGGAGGGTATTATGCTGAGCGAAATAAGTCAACAGAGAAAGACATGTATCATATGACCTCACTGATATGAGGAATTCTTAATCTCAGGAAACAAACTGAGGGTTGCTGGAGTGGGGGGTGGGGTGGGAGGGATGGGGTGGCTGGGTGATAGACACTGGGGAGGGTATGTGCTATGGTGAGTGCTGTGAATTGTGTAAGACTGTTGAATCACAGATCTGTACCTCTGAAACAGATAATACATTATATGTTTAAAAAAAAAAAAGAAGAAGAAGATAGCAGGAGGGGAAGAATGAAGGGGGGGAAATCGGAGGGGGAGACGAACCATGAGAGACGATGGACTCTGAAAAACAAACTGAGGGTTCTAGAGTGGAGGGGGGGAGGATGGGTTAGCCTGGTGATGGGTATTAAAGAGGGCACGTTCTGCATGGAGCACTGGGTGATATATGCAAACAATGAATCGTGGAACACTACATCAAAAACTAATGATGTGATGTATGGTGATTAACGTAACATAATAATAAAAAAATAATAATTAAAATATTGTACTTCACACTGGTTCTTCATAGGAGAACAACATTTTTCACTCCTAGTCTTAATATAACATTATGTTAGCATATTACCTGTAAAACATGTCAATATATTACCTTTTCAAAAAACTGTTGAAAAGTTATCACTTCCAGAAAATGGATTCCTCACTGGCTACGCTTCTGTCCTTTTCCTCCTCAGCTTTCCTCACAGCATCAGGCAAGCACCTGATTGGTCCACCAGAGGCTGGAGCCAGGGAGAGGATCTGCTATTGGTCAGCTGAGGACTCACAGGTTCATCTGGACTAAAGTCAGAGACAACTTCAAACATCTGGGGAAACCAGTTCTGGGGATGCTAGTCTCAGAAGAGGCTAGCTTAGAATCAGTCTGAACAATAGGGCACTGTCATGGGTTGAGTTGAATTGTGTTCCTTAAGATAGGTCTTAGCCTCTGAATCTGGGAATATGACCTTATTTAATAATAGGGTCTTTGCAGATGTAATCAAGTTAAGATGAGGTCATATTGGATTAAAGCGGGCCTTAATCCAACAATTGGTATTCTGATAAAAGAGGGAAATTTGAACACTGGCACATAGGGGAGAAGGCCGTGTGAAGATGGAGTTAGCGATTGGAGTGATGCATGTACAAGCCAAAGAGTGCCAACAACCATGAGAAACTGGGAAGAGGCAAGGAAGGATCCTCTCCAGAGCCTTCAGCCAGACCATGGCCCTGCTACCAACTGATTTCTGACTTCTAGGCTTTACCAAACAATAGCAATGGTTGGTGCGAGTGGATAACAAGATGGACAAGTTTTCAGACTTGATGGTCCTGGCTCCACTCTCCTTGGTCTCTCCTAGACCCCTCCTCTGAGGGCAAGAGCCTGGCTCTGTCAGCCATTCTTGAGATAAAAATCATGGGAAGGGAGGAGGGAATGGAAACAGCCAGGGGTGGGAGGGTCTGAGAGCCGGTGGAGAGGAGAAGCACCCGAGGCAGGTGAGAGCAATGGTGGGAGAAGGCAGAAGGGCAAGTGTGAGAAGCACTGAGGATCTTGAGCTGCCACTGGGAGAAATCAAAAGTATTGCTGAGGACTATGTGTTCACTTAGTGATGAGAAATGCAAGTGAAAGACGAGTTATTTTTAAATTACTTTTGGTTTCATAGTCTCTTGGCAGCCTGGGAGCTCCAGCATGAAACCGAGCCATGTGGACTGAGGCCCCATGAGCTTTACTGCTTCCTCATCAAATGCTTTCTGCCCACCAACCCTGCTAAGTGCTTGGCACAAATACCTCCTCTCCTCCTCACAGTAACCCTATGAAGAGAGGCCGATGAGAGGTTGGTGAGCCTTAGTTAAATGGCCACGTTCAAAAAGAGAGTGCCTTCTGCCCAGCTCAGAACTAGAAGCCGGCAGGAGTCTCAGGGTCGGCACCCCGAGCACAGCCGTGCCTGGTAGGATTCTGGCAGCTTTGTTTCCCTCAAGGAGAGTGTATGAGCATGTGTTTCGGACATGAGGCCTAGCTAGGCAAGGGGGCAGAGGTGGTGGCTACAGAATGGGCTCTGGGGCTTAACTGCCAGAGTTCCCCCTAGCTGTGCCTCTTTCCAGCTGTAAGAGTTGTTAACTAATCCCTGGCCCTTTGTTTCCTTAGCTGTAAAATGGGCATAATAGCTCCCACCTCAGAGAGTCGTGGTGAGGATTAAGTGAGTTAATGCAGTAGCACGCTGGGAATAGCCCTAGCACAGAGCAAACACTCAATAAAAGCTAGCTCTCGTGATTATTAAAAATAGGATGCTCTCTCCAGATCTGACAAGACCTTAGCTACAAAAAATAAAAATCATCGAGAAGAAGACTCTAACAGTCGATTTCAGTCAGTGTAAGAATCAGTCTTGAGGCAGGGTCAAGAGGGTGGAGCAGGAGATCCTGGGCTCACCTCCTCCCGCAGACGTACCAGAAGTACAACTACACATAGAACAGCCGTCTCTGAGAACGAACTGAAGACTAGCAGAACAGATTTGCCAGAACAGAGGAGATAAAGAAAAAGCCACATGGCGTGGGATAGGAGCGGCAGAGACGTGGTCCAGTCAGGATCCACACCCCTGGTGCTGAGACCCACAAGCAGGAGGGATCACAACAGCAGTGTGCCTCCCTGAGTAATGATGTGTCGGAGCCCAGGGGACCTGCTCCAGGAAGATGAGCCCCCGCATAGTCTGGCTTTGAAAAACCACAGGGCTTATGTCTTAAAGAGCCAGAGTGCAGTGGGCAATTAAGACCGTTCTCAAGGGGCGCACACAACCTCACTCTCTGGGAGTGCCAGCATAAAGGTGGCAGATTGAAAAGCACCTGGGTTGTACATGAAGGAGATTTATTTACTGATTTTAGGGCATGTGCTGGAAAAGCAGGGATCTGTTGGCACATTCTCTGGGGACAGAAGTACTGGTAGGCACTATTTTCTTTTTCACTCCCTTTCTACCTAGCCAGGCCAGCACAGGCGGGAGCCAATTGCAACACCATCCATCTACCTTGCTAGCAGCACTCACCCCGCTCCAGTGCAGGGGAAGCTAGCCCTGCACCCTGGAGCACCTGCAACAGTTGAGCCACCAGGCCCATCAGCCAGTTGCCTGGAAGGACTGCCCCATCCACCAGCACACTGGTGGCAGTCGCAGCCAATCCTTGCAGACAGCCGAGCTGAGGGACAGCCCCTTGCACCGGCCAGTTGGCACCATTCTTGGCCCAGCTACAACAGGAGGATGCATGTAGCCCACACAGGGGATACCCCTAGGGCACCCTGCTCCAGTGACATAGAGGGGTTTTCACTACTGGCTGCCACAGGACACCTTCTACATACAGTCCTTCAAGACCAGGGGACGTAACTGATCTACCTAATACATAGAAACAAACAGAATTAGGCAAAATATGGAGAGAGAGGAATATAGTCCAAACAAAAGAACAAGACAAAACCTCAGAAAAAGAACTAAATGAAATGGAGATAAGCAATCTACTAGATAAAGACTTCAAAGTAATGGACATAAAGATACTACCGAACTTGGGAGAAGGACAGATGAATACAGTGAGAACTTGAACAGAGATAGAAAATATAAGAAAGAACCAATCGGAGCTAAAACAAACAAACAAACAAATGAAAAATATAGTAGAGGGAATCAACAGCACAATAGATGTTTCAGAGAAATGACAAAGATCAAAGATATATTTCTTAGTATAAATCACAATATCAGAGGACCACAAGGGCCTCACCCATAAAATGGGGAAAATAGAGCCTACCCTACCAAGCTCTTGTGAGGATCACAGAAGGTAGTCCTTGGGAAAACATCTAGCCCCTGACATGCAGCACACTTCCATAAAAGCCAGTTGAATCTGAGATTCCTAACCCAGGTTGTTGCTCCTTGGTTTCCCTATCTGTAAAATGAAGATAATAGAATAGGACCACCTCCCAGTTTTAATGTGAGGAATCAGAGTTTTGATAGCTCTCTCATCACTAGATAAAAGGTCTCTCTCAAACTAATCTCAGAGACGATTCCTAAGTGGGAATTGCTCCCTGCTCTTTCTAAGTACCTGGCTAGGAAAGATCAGAAACTCTCCTATAGCCTCCCTACAGGTCAGTCTTAGAGGCCCTGCCTGGTTCCCTGTCAGTGCTCCAGACTTCTTGCCTCCTTCTCAGCAGGCAGCTGGTCTACCTACCCCTCAAGAAAACCTGCATATATAGAGGACTCTGGTTCAAAACCTTTTTTATGGCTGCCCCATAGATAAACACACAGGCCTTTTTTTGTTTTATAGGTTTCACCGCTAATGATTATAGGAAACACAGAATGGTAAAAACAGCAACCCGGGGGAAGTTACAAAGCCCTGTCAGGCTGCTCCCTGACTTTCTGGGAATAGTTACTCCGGAAGACTTTAGTGACACCCAGGGCTTTTGCATTGAATATGGGACTCAGACACAAAGAAGTGAGTCACCAATGAAGAGATTTCAGCCAGTGCCAGTGGCCTGTAAGGAAAGTCAGAGGGGAGACAGGTGGTTTCCTCTTTACACAGAGGACACCCAGTGAGTGAATTTTACCGCTGCAGAGATGTCCAAATCCCCTCAGGTCTCCACTGAAGACAGTCCAGGCAACTGGTGATTTCGGGCGGCCTGGCCTGTTTTCTGGGGAGGGTAGACTGGACGTGGAAGGAAGATTGGTCAGCCTGGCGCAGAGGAAACAGGGGAGGAGAAAACCGAGCCAAGAAGTATCTTCACCACAAGTGTTTTAACCTGAAACACCCCCAAAAGTGAGTCATGAAAAGAAAGCAGAAAAACCAGTGAGATGTGTAACCAGGTTCTCTTTTTGGTTCCACAAAGTGGGGAGAAGTTGTGGCAAGCAGGGCCAATGGAGGGAGCACGGTGCGCTTGAGCAATCTGCACTCCCCCGCCTCACTTGCCGCTGGCAGGGGCGGAGAGGGGAAACTGAGACTGTGCACCAGTAGGAAAGCCCCTGCAGGAAGCCAGCCGTTGCTCCAGGTTACCGGGGCAACCAGCAGAGGCTCTTCTCCCTTGAGAGAGGATGGAAGTCAAGATGTACCCTACCCTGTGGGCCCAAATAAGAGAACTTTAGCTAGGACAGCATCCAATAACAGCCCTCCCTGCGCATTTCCATCTCACTTAATCCACCTCTCAAGGGGGTCAGGGCCAGGGTGATTATACCCATTTGACAGGTGAAGAAACTGAGGCCTTGCACCATTAAGCAACTTGCCTAAATTTACATGGCTAAGAAGTAGCTCAGATCTGACCCGAGTCTTCAAACTGTAAGTCCAGTGTATATTCCCCTACATGGCCTGTCTGTCAAGTCCTTGGCATGGGGTCTCACTTCTGCGAGCGCAGGCACGACTCCTTCCCCTCCCCACCAACAACACATGGCACAGGAAAACTGGCAGTGCGGGGGCGTGTGGTGAGCGCAGCCACGCAGTGTGGTTAGCCAGCACTCTGATGGAGACTCGGACCCAGCACTTTCCCCGTGACACCAGCTGGCTGCTTTCCCCTCACTGCATCTGGAAAAAATGACTCAGGTGACAGTGGGCTACTCTGTCATCCTCACATACGGAAGAGGCCACGTCGTTTACGTCGTTTACACAGCACTTCAACGCGGGACATTTGCCCTGGCTTTCCCCCAAGGCTTTATTAAGTAAAGGTCATGATGTTTGTTAAAATTTGAGTTCAGGGGTGCCTGGCTCACAGGAAAGGTAAGGTTGATTTCTGGAGGCCTCTCCACAGATAGGCATGAATCCCACCCACACCCACCCCTGGTTGGATAACCAGACTCGGGAGCTCCAGCTCGCCCCTTCCCGTCTGGCTTTTGTGAGCTCCGTGTCTGACTGGGCTGCCCCTTTTCTCACCTGCCTGAGGTCGGTGCTGCAGAACATGCCAACCACTGAAGAAAGGCAGGAAGAGCGAGGTTCAGGCCCGAAGACCATTTCCAGTTTCCTCTGGAATGGCAATGTTTCTCTGGCTATAAAGAGAAGTTTCTGGTCCTAACTCCAAAAAGGACCCATAACTGTTCCTCATTCTCTCTGGCTCTTGAGTCCAGATTCAAGGCCCTGAGGGGGCCTGAAGCCCCTTGCCTGGTCAGTGTACTAAGATCTGGCTCAGGTATTTGGCTTCCTTCTCTGCCCAGAAGAAAGAAGTCAGCAAAAGCCACAGTAGCCTCTCCAAGGCAGTGGTAGGAAACTAAGCCAACCCCTTCCTGGCCACCTCTGTCCCAACAGGTGATATTTGTAGAGGTGGTAATGGGTCAGGTGGTAGGGAGCTAGGCTGAAACTTTAATTGGCCTTGAATCACCCATTGTTCCTGTCTTTCTTGAGTGGTTAAAATGTTCTGAGAGACCCCAGGTAGGTGAGAAAAGAGGCAGTCTTTGCCCTTCTCTGCTAGGAGACTGCCCCTAACAGAAAGGGGTATTCTCACTGTCATCCTCTGGCAGCAAAGAATGGAGGGAGGGAAGGATTTCCTCCTCTCTCTAGGGAGTAAGCAGGCCTGGGGATTGCCCTTGGTGGGGGCTGACGTGGCCCCTCCAGATGGAGGCCTGTGGGTACCAGTCACTTCTCCTCTGAGGCAGACGGAAATGACTCTCCTCAGCCTGCTTTCTCTCCTCCCCAGTCAGTGGAGGCTGTCCTCAGATGAGCTGAGGGGGGAAGGAGGGTCATGTCCTCCTCCTGAGGGCTGGCAGTCACCAAGTCATTAGTCTCGTGAGCTACAGAGGCAGAATGATGGCAGTAAGATGAGAAGGCTGGAGTAGAAGAGACTTCTGGAATTTGTACCAGGCTGTGCCCCAGAAACTCTCAGAAATCCTGGGGAAGGAAACTCTATGTTTGGCTGTGGGAAGGAAGTTTAATTTCTTTTTAGAGAGATCGAGTTTCAACATAGGTTACCGGCATATTACAACAGACTCATTTCACAGATGAAGAAAATGAGAGTTGGAGGACCTGAGAGAAAAAGAAAGCGAGATGGACAGACAGAATGTGAGCTCTGCTGCCTGAGGGGCACGCACCACCTTCTGACAGTAGCAATAACCCGGGAGACCCTGGGATCTTGTGAGTTCTTGAGAGCTGCCCCTGCTTAGACTTTGGGGAAAAGTGGGACAAGTGAGGCCGAGCACAACCTCCTTCTAGCCCACGCTCCTTAAAGTAATCAAGGATTTTTTAAAAAAAAGGCCAAAAGTTAGCCAGAGGCAAGCAAATATGGAAAATAGTACAACCACATAAGACTTAAAAAGTGTCATGAGGAAAGAAACAGAGGATCCCAGAATGGAATGTTAGTTGTCTCTCCCCACCTCTACACATCTGGAGCTGAATGAGAGGAGAAGGTTAAAAAATAAGATCCCAAGAAGAGTCACCAATACCTCAGTTTGGCACAAGGAGAGCCGAGAAGCTACACAGGCAATTTGGGAAAAGTCATGGAGAAATCCTAGAGAGAAGGAGTCCCTGGGCCTGTTGGGGGCCCTGTGATAGACCGTCCTTTTACCTCCTGGTACAGAGAGGGCACCTTTCACATGGGAGATTTATTTCCTGCTTTCTGGAGACAAAGGTGAGGGAAGACTGAGTGTTCTTCTTGCACTGGCTGTTTCTTAAGTAACTTTAATTCAAAATAATCAATATGCCAAAAGTGGCACATTTGGGGATGGCCGACCCTAGAGCCCCATCAAGGAAACCAGCAGGGTCTGGAAGAGCAGCTGGACTTGCCTGTGGGCCAAATGGCCAAAGAACCAAAGAACCAAAGGTTGTGTGGCCGAACACAAGCCATCTGCCCAGCACTGTGTGGAAATAGAGTCAATAGTTTTGGTCCACTAGCCTAAGCCTTGGTCTGAAGGCAGTGCCGCACCCCATAGGACAACACCAAAAGGTCCCTTAAGGAAGTCCTTCCTCCATAACCCAGAGCACAAGAAGGAGAAGGCCCAAGAAAGATGATGCCATGGTAGATAAGCCATGAACAAGAATTACGAAATCTATAAGAAAGACTAAGAACACTAAAGGTAGTTTTTAGACCCCCAAAGCAAGAAAAATTTACATTTTAGGAACTACAGACAATAGACAATCTTGAAGAGATTTTAAATAAAAATGTATATAAAACTTCAGAGAACTAAATGAGAGAATAGCCACCATAAATAAGAACAGGTAATTATGGGGCCCCTGGGTGGCTCTGTCGGTTAAGCGTCTGCCTTCGGCTCAGGTCGTGATCCCAGAGTCCTGGGATCAAATCCCGCATCAGGCTCCCTGCTCAGCAGAGAGCCTGCTTCTCCTTCTCCCTCTGCCTGCCTCTCTGCCTACTTGTGCTCTCTCTCTATCTCTCTGTCAAATAAATAAATAAAATCTTTAAAAAAAAAAGAACAGACAATTATGAAATAAAAACAGGCAAATATTCTACAAAGTAGAAATAACAGAAACAAGTGATGTAGTTATTAACTGGACAAAGCCTTATTTGTGTTTTCCAGGCGTATGAGTGTTTTTTTATACTCAAGCATTCACATGGACATACACAGAAAAAGATGTGGAAGAATATGCATCAAGTTGTGAATAGCAGTTAACTCTGAGAATGGGCTGGGGGTATTTTCTTCTTTTTGCCTATCTGTGTCTCCTTTTTTTTTTTTTTTTTTTTACAGTGAATATGTAATGTTTCTATCAAAAGAAAAATCAACAAATGACATATTTTAATTTAATTTTTTAACTTTTTAAAAAGATTTATTTATTTATTTGAGAGAGAGAGTGCGTGAGCAGGGAGAGGGGCAGAAGGAGAGGGAGAATCCCAAGCAGACACCCCCGCTGAGCTCAGAGCCTGATGTGGGGCTCAATCCCTCCACTCTGAGATCATGACCTGAGCCGAAATCAAGAGTCAGCCACTCAACTGACTGAGGCACCCAGGCGCCCTGACACATTTTAATTTTAAAATGATGGGGTGTTGGTAGGGCTTCTGGTTCAGCCTATGTCACTGAGTACAAAATAATCATGAATTAAACCATGAGAAATTAATAAAATTTTATCACATGAAAATAGTTAAATAAATTTGGGGCAAATGTTTAGAATATATTTGGGATAGTCTGCCTTTATATAGACTAAATGTCATACCCAAGATAATTCACTTCAAAGATAGTATAATATTGTGATTTATAATAAGAAATATGTACGGTTGAGCAACGCGGGGGTTAGGGGCACCAACATCCACACAGTTGAAAATCCATGGATACCTTTTGACTCCCCCAGTGTGGGTCCCTGGTGATCTGGGAGATAGGATTTGGATCTTTCACCAAAAACTTTACTAATAGCCTGCCGTTGACACGAAGCCTTACCAATAACATAAACAGTTGATTAACATGTATTTTGTATGTTATATGTATTATATAAATGTATTATGTACATGTATGTTCTTATAATAAAGTAAGCTAGAGAAAAGAAATGCCATTAAGAAGTCATAAGGAAGAGAAAATACATTTACAGCAACTGTACTGTATTTATCGAAAAAATCTATAAGTGCAGTTCAAACCTGTGTTGTTTAAGGGTCAACTACAGTCGTTCTGATTGAGTCCACATCAAAAGTCACAGAGGCAGGTGCTCAAAACCAGCCACTGACTGGTGCTCAGCCTGCCTCTCCCATGGGTATCTTGTGGGTGAGGAGAAACAAAGGTTATTTATTTAATGATGACTAAAGAGCAACATCAGATAAGGCTGCTAGTAATAAATCAAAATGATTTAAAGAACATAACCTAAACAGATTTTTCCAATCCCACTGTAATGTGTTTTCCCAGGACACAGCGTCCTAAGGGAATGAGTCACAACTACGTGTGACAGAAGAATCTTCTACTCCAGGCCCCTGCCCACAGTTGCTTCCTTCCCCTGGCAGGACTCTGGTATTTCATCACTAGCACCTCAGCAAATAAAGCCTTTCTGTACTTCTCTCTGGTGCCATCTCCTCTCCTCTTTGCTGCGGCAGGACCAGCAGAGGGCTTTGCTATGAGCGCCAACCCGGCCGTCATCCAGAGCAATGTTGTCAAATCCATACGTCCCTGGGGCACTGGCCATGAGCAGCACAACTCCCAGGTTTTTGTAGCTGCCATCACTGCCCAGCGAGGACATCACCACATATCTGACCATGGTCTCCATTACCCCATATTGTGCCCTTGTGCCAATTAGACCAAAGGGTGGCCTTCCTCAAGACACTGGACTTCCTCTATCAGAAACTGTCATGATACTCTGATTTTGTTAGGATGCAACACTAGGCTGCCATTTCCTGTAAAGATTTGTCTGTAGTGTCTGTTACGGGAATGAGCTTCTTTGGACATAGCAGAGCACAGCCTACACAGCTCTCTGACCGCCCTTGGGGGAGCTGTCTCTCTTAAGCAGTATTCACAGCTTGTTTATATGGCTCCAAAAAGAACAGCCCTGTTCCTTCCATTTTCTTAAGGCTTCCTTGCTTCTTCCACCCAGGGCTAGGTCACAACTTATCAGCCATCAACCACCATCAACCATCCAGGGGAACATTCAAAAGATTCCTTTCCACAATTTCAAACCACAGCCTTCTAATTTGAAGGGAACTTTTTGCCCACCAGGCATACTGTTAAGGAGTCAAAGTCACCTTTGTCTCCCCCCCACCCCAGAGATGTAAACCTGCTCCCCTAGGGGCCAGCAGTTAATCCTTAAAATTCTTTTCATTTCTTCTGGCAGTCCTAGCACATTCTTGTGCAAAGTGGATACCTGAAATCCCATTTGGGTATGCCAACACACATCCCTTCCCTTGCTTACGGCTGTGGTCCCAGAAGCCTCTGCCACATGATTGGGACTTTTCAGACATACCCTACCGTCAGGAGCCCAATCCTAACCTGCTCTGAAATGATCCACTTCCAACCACGGGCCCGTGTGGGCCGCGTTGTCTCCTATTCACAATGGATGCTATTTAACAACCAAAGCCCTACAATGAGGTGTTTACACCAAACCAAGAAGCCCTTTCCCTCTGCATTTGCACTAGTTTAGATTTGTTGGGAAAAGAGCATCTTAAGGAAGACATCAGTGTTCACTGAGCATCTTTATGAACAGCGCTCTAGGATAGACACAGAAAGGGACCTAAGGTGGATAGTCAAGGCCTATTCATGGGCCTTGCAGTGTGCCTCCATGAGGCAGAGGGCAGAAGAAGCTTTCCAGTTTAATCTGGAAGATGAGAAGAGTCACCATCCTGGGCTGCCTGGCTGGCTCAGCCGGTTGAGCATCCGACTCTTGATTTTGCCTCAGGTCATGATCTCAGGGTCGTGACATTGAGCCCTGCCTTGGGCTCTGCACTCAGCCTGGAGTCCACTGGAGATTCTCCCTCTCCGTCTGCCGCTCAACCGCCCTGCTCTCACTCTCTCGCAAATAAATAAATAAATAAATAAATCTTTAAGAAAAAAAAAGAAGAGTCACCATACTTCGCTGTTTGCTTGCCACCATCCCAGTTTACACACTGTGTCCCAGTGTAATTAGTATTTATATCGCTTTTCACTCAAAAATGTCACGGTTTGGGGGCTAAGAGTTATACAGTCACCCTAGACATAAGACGTTTTCACATGAAAAAAAAGCTTAGAAATCCAGGGTGGAACACGCTATCAAGTGCTGGGTAAAGGGCTGTCACAGTGCTTCTTAGAGAGGAAACAGAGGGTCCAAGGGTTGAAGTAGCTTCCCGGACCATGAAGCCCGCTGGGGATCGCTGGGGCCAGTATCTATGGCTGTTTCCTTACCAGCCCCTCCACACACCCTTCCCAGCAGAGAAAATGGGGCTCTGGAGAATGGCGGGGGTCGGGGGAGACACATGGGGGTAAACACAGTGCACCCCAAGAAAGTCTGCTTCTGTCGCTTATAAAGACAAATAAAAGGTTTTTAAATATTTTTAAGGGGGCACTAGAGAGAGTGATGGATTTTAAAGCTATGAAGACTACTTGGCATTCACACATACCACAGATTTGGATGCTGAGTGAAAAGGTGCTTAGGGTCTTTGTGTCTGTGAGAGAGAGACTGAGAGGGAGAAAGAGAGAGAGAGGATGTACATGTCGATCTGACTGCATTTTAGAGGCCCAGGTAAATTATTTAGTTTTGTCCGGGGACACCTACCCCCCTGTGCCCGCCTCGTCATTGCTATGCACTCGCTCACCCCCCAGGTTTGCCCCACTCCTCCCAGGGGCCACGTTCCCGGTTCTTACAGTGCGAAGGCAACAGGTAAAGGCTCTGTTATCCCCAGCGTCTGCCTTTGTCTGAAATAAGAGCTAATGGGACATCTGGCTTGGGTGCCTATATTCGGTTCAGTTATTTATCCTTCGGGTGGTTAACCCCACTCACATCTTGACATGTCCCCCAAGCACCCTACTGATAAGGGACTTTCCTCTGTGCTCTCGTGTCTAATTCTAGTGGCTCCTGGAAGCCTTGAACGGGAGAGCAGGCAGTGGGTGCGGCAGGGCAGAGCCAAATTCTGAGACCCCCCCAAGACTTTCCCTGGGACCGGGACAGAGAGAATCCCCACAGAGGGCGCCTGGGTGGCTCAATCGGTTAAGCATCTGCTTTCAGCTCAGGTCAGGATCCCAGGGTCCTGGGATCGAGCCCCGAGTCGGGCTCTCTGCTCAGCGAGGAGCCTGCTTCCCCCTCTGCCTGTCACTCCCCCTGCTTGTGTTCTCTCTCCCCTCTCTTTCTCTGTCATGACTCAAGGGCTTGCAGGAATCCCTTTGTCCCATTTCCAAATCCTGGACAGTTTCTCCTAACTGTCCAGATGAGGGGAAGCAGGGGAATGTGAGGCCCAGAGCTGTGCCAGGGAGGGAACAGTGCGTGGTGCTATCAAAGAAGCGATGGGCCTAGGGATGCTCTGTGGTCCTGAGGAAGCCAGCTGGTTCTTGTCCTAGTAAGGGATCAGCAGTTTCCAGGAACATAGGCATTTAGAGAATCCACTGTAGAAACAAAAACCGAGAAGAAGTGTCTGGCTCCACAAACCACCCAGATCATTCTCAGGCCCATCAGGCTCATCCTTGCCCCAGGGTTCTAGACTCATGGCAGAGGGGCACCAGCGTGGGGCCTGGCATCTGTCCTTCCAGGTGTCACAGACACCATTCCGACCTCCGTGACTTCAAGTGGATCCCTCTGCCTTTCTCTTCCAGGCACTGGAAATGGAACGCCTATGGGGCTTTATTAACCCTATCCACTCGGAGGGGAGCCCCAGAGAAAGCCTGGAGCAGATGTGGAAGTGGATTTGGCCTCCTCTGGAGATCTCCGGCAGAATGGGAGGGGGGTCTTGGCAGCCAGCCTTAGGCTGACATCTAAGTGCAGGTTGATCCCTGTGACTGGCCCCACAAAATCCAAGGCTCTGGAAACCATGGCCCCTGGGCAGCTGCAGGGTCTTCCTCTGGGGAAGGGAAGGAGCAAAGCTGCTCTGCAGGAAGGGGAACGCAGAACATGTGTGTGTGTTGGGGGCGCCGCTCAGAGCAGGCAGAGAGGGGCTGCTGGAGCACCTGAACAAAGGCCCTGATAACTTCAGCGTGTAGGGACAGGGACAGCCTAGGCCAGGGTCCCTCCAAGGGCAGCCAGATGCCCTGTTTACACCCTGGTCGCACTGGGGCAGCCGGAACTGGAAGCTGAATTCTTCACCTCCCGGGCAACGGTGAAGAGAACACGAGAGAGGGGATCACTTGCCCCTTGGCATGCATGCCAGCCAGCCTCCTTCCCAGGCCTTAATAATTCAGATCTGTCAGCCTAGTGGGCCCCAGGCCTGCAGCGGAGCTGTGAGCTGAGGCCTGTGGTTTCTGTTTCCCTCGCTGCCTCCCGCATGAGCTCCCCGGGTCTGCCTCCCCACACTGAACTTATGGGAGTTGTGGGGGGAGGTCTCAGGTTAAGGTTGTCACTGACGAGACCCTCCTCGGGCACACCGCCAGCCTAGGTAGCCCTGACTGACCTTCAGCCGCGGTCTCAGCCTGCTTTCCCGGCCCGCCCCTGGGGTGTTGTCCCACAGCTCTGGTTACTGTTCTCTCTGCCACTCGCCCCCACCCCGCCCCCAGCCCCCAGGGATGCTGGAGTCACACCTCACTGGATGCAGTTCAAGGAAGGGAAGTTCTCATGACTCACCCCTCTCCCTCTCTCCTCCTCAGGCTCCCCTCCACCTCACCCCCCTGCCCCAGCCTCCTCCATTCCCAGGCCTGAGCTCACTGCTACATAGGGGGACCCACGAGGCAGAGAGCAGGCCTCCGGTCCCTCCTCTCACTTGAGACCCCAGACTCTGTTCTGCAACTCTCAGGAAAGCCCCAGACTCCTGATGTGGTGGTGGGGATGAGGGGGCAATGGTCCTGTGGCCTGAGAGTGTGGGCTGAGCTGAGAAGGATCCCGTGGGACCTCATTCCCACTAGGGAGGGCAAAAGAAGGGGCAGGTTCCTGGCATTCCTGTTAAGGGCTGAGCCAGGAGGAGTAGCCATTGAAAGTGTCTCCACCCCAGACACAGGCTGGGGCAGAGGGTCAGTTGCCGCCCTGGGTTCTGGGCCCCCCACCATGCACCATACTGGGGACAAGCAGGGGGCTGAACAGAGCAGAAGGAGAGGACTCCAGGTGGTGGCACTTTTCACGGGGAGCCAGAACAAAGCTGTTGCTGTAGCAACAACAAAAACAAACAGCTCACGTGGAACAGGTAAGAAGCCTTCTGCCTCGGCATGCACGGTTGCCAGCAGAGGCCTGGCAGGCTGCAACTCAGGCCTGCAGAGGACTCAGGAGAGGCCTGGGCGACAGTCAGGAGAAGTCTGGAAATGCAGAGGAGACAGGGGTCCCTGGAGGGTCTCCTCTCTCTTGGGCAGCAGGAACCATCTCAAGGGGACTGAAAATTTCTATGCCTCTTCTATGAGAAAGAGCCTAGAGCCAAGCTTTGCTGACTTTGGCACCCAGACAGAACCTCCTGGGTGGGAGGCAGGGAAAATACCTCTTACATAACTTAGTTTATGGTTTAGCTTTTTGAAAGCCACAGCATGCCACTGATTCATAAGATTACTTTATCTGAGGCTGCTCCACAGTCAGTCCTCTTATCACTAGGCCTCCTTCTCACTAGAGAGATCCCCCTCTGCTCAGCAGCTGGGGGCCAGGCCTGGGCTGGACCTTCACATCCTCACCCCAGCCTTGGGAGGGGGGAATCGGCAGCCTGAGGCGATGGAGGCTCCAAGGCTAAGCAATGACTTTTAAATTACCTCTCTCCACCTTGGGTTTCTGCTAACCATGTTTTGGACCCAAATGTAGGTTGTCATATTTCCCTGGTAGAGGTAATTTTGAAGCCTATCACAAAAGACCACATATAATGTGATTCCATTGCTATGGAATGTCGAGAATAGGCAGATCTATAAAGACAGAAAGTAGATGGTGGTTGCCTAGGGCTGGAGGAGGGTTGGGGGAGTTGAGGGCCTAAAGGGTACAGGGTTTCCTTTTTGGATGAAAAATATTCAAAAATTGATTGGGAAGATGGTTGTACAACTCTGAACATACTAAAAACCATCGAATTGTATACTTTATTTTTTTAAGTTTTTATTTACTTATTTAAGTAATCTCTACAACCAACTTGGGGCTCGAATTCATGACCCCAAGATCAAGAGTCACATGCTCTTCCAACTGAGCCAGTCAGGCACCCCTCTATTGCATACTTTAGATGGGTGAATTTAGATATATGTGAATTATATTTCAATAAAGCTGTTAGAAGATAAATAATTTTGACAGATTGTGACTCACAAGATGGTTTGCCATTTGGGGTATGGGCTCTGCATCCACTGTCAGGCCAGCTGTCACTCTGACCAGCATGTCCTCCTCCTTGGATGCATTTTATTCTATTTTTTTAAAGATTTATTTATTTATTTGAGAGAGAGAGAGAGAGCATGCGCGCAAGCGCATGCAAGGGGGGGAGGGGCAGAGGGAGCGAATCTCCAGACCCCCCACATGAGATCATGACCTGAGCCAAAATCACCAGTTGGATGCTTAACCGACTCAGCCGCCCAGGTGCCCCTCCTTGGATGCATTTTAAAAGCTGCTGGTGTGAAGGTTTGCTGTCATGCACCCTCACCCTCATTCCTTGCCCTTACTCCTGGCAGGCACACCGGCCTCAGGGGCAGCAGGGCCCCACAGAGCTCCCCCTGATGCTCCTGTGTCCACTCACGTGGAAAAGAGCACAAGGGCCCAAGCGGCACCTCCCCTGCCTGCTCTGTCTGTGAGGGTAGAGAGGAATGAGCTAGCCCGGATTGTTAAGAATGTGACCGGAAAGCAGCAGAGGTTCCAGGGGGAGGGAGGCTGAAACTGTGGAAGACTGCCTTGCACCCTACCCCAGACTTGGCCACCCAGAGCTATGGACTTGCACTGGGCTAGTGGTAAAATGAGGCCTTCATTCCCAAAGAGAAGTCAACAGAAGATCTCTCAAAACTGCATATCCTCCGACCTCAGCGTGGGTGCCAAGGCCTTTGGATGGTTTCCCTAAGACGTTGATTCCCTTTGCTCTGTGGGGCCTGGAATGACCACAGCTCTTGGGCTGGTAACCTCAGACTGTTTGCAACCTGGTCCGAGTTTCCAAATTTCCTCCAGTTTACCCAAGTAACCCATGTTGTGCTAAGAGGTAAAAATAGTTGGGCGAGGGATGCCTGGGTGGCATCTGACTCTTGGTTTTGGCTCAGGTCATGATCTCATGAGTCAAGAGATCAAGCCCCGAGGTGGGCTCCCTGCTCAGCGGGGAGTCTGCTTAAAGATTCTCTCTCCCTCTGCCCCTCCTCCCTTCCCCCTCTAAGAAATAAATAAATCTTAAAAAAAAAAATAATTGGGTGAAATGATTGCCTAGACCAGTGGTTCTCAAAGGGTGGTCCCAGGACCAGCGGTATCAGAATCACATGGGAACTTGTTAGAAATGCAAATTCTTGGGTTACCCCAGATCTACTGAATTGGAAACTCCAGGGATGGGGCCCAGCAATCTGTGTTTTAAGCCATCTAGGGGAGTCTGAAGCACATTAAAGTTTGAGAACCATGGCATAGATCCTAAGGTCCCTGTGGTATAGGGACATTGCCTTGTTCCAATGTGTATGCTCAGCTTTTAGCTGTGTCTGCTTGGTATATGGTAAGAAATCATGAAAATTTTATTGAATGAATGAATGAATGAACGAACAAATGAATGGTCTAGCTCCATTTGCCATTGATTGCTTCTCTCCAGCCAGTGGCCAACCAGGACATTCGCAAACTGATAAAAAGGCAAGAGTGTGGGTATAGCCGATCGATCACTTCAGCTTCCAGTTGGCTCAGTTTGGTGTCTGAATTATTAAGCAGGACTTACAGCACATTTACATTTTCTTTTTAGAGATGAGGACTTGGCTCTGACAATTCTTTCCTAATCTCCAGAAACAGAAGCACTTTCTATTTGATTTCTGAACCAAGCTCTCCCCCTACACTCTTCTGGCCCTGGAAGGAAAAGGAGGATGCAGCTGGAAGGATGTTTTTGCATTTTCAGGGTAAAATGTATCCAAATGACTATACGTCTGGCTCCCAGGAGAACCAAGAAATACAGGCCAAGCATTTCTTAGAAATCCTGGGGGTGAGCAGGTTACACACAAGGAATACACCTGCTTCCCTTTCCCACCCAGTTGGTGCCTTCCCTCAGCCGATTCTGAATTACGGGCCACCTTCCTGATTCGCTGCTACCGCCACCTCCCTCGAATGCCCCCAAGCTGGGATTCCTTTGGGCTCAACCTCCCCAAACCGTCTACAATGTCACCCAGCCCTGTTGCCTTTCTCCTGTACCCACACACGTGTGAGGCAGCAGGATGCTGGCCTCGCGCCGGGCACAGCGCCAGGACACTGAGGTGGCGTCGGCTTCCGGGGCTCAGGCTGCCCACCAGCGGCCACCCTCACAGAGGCACCCCCTCCACTGACATGCACTGACCGCGCTCTGGGGCCCTCCAGCCCTCCGGACATCCAGCACCTTCTCTCTCTCTCTCCTTTTTGTTTTAGAACAAGGCCTCTGCCGCAGGATGATAGAAAAACCAGGCTGAGAAACTCACCCATCCCTTGTTTTCTGGGCTATAGGCTCGTCATAAGAAATAAAGTATCCTCCCTCCTCCTAATGGATCACCAGGGCTTACTCCTGTGGGTTTAGGTCACCCTGACTCAGAGAGGCGAGGCTTTATTATTTTTATCAAGGAGATAAAGGGTTGGGGGGTGGGCTCAGAAGCAGCCAGGGAGGGGAGCTGCCCCAGGTGCAGGAAAAGAAGAGGGCTTCACAGGTCCCATGACACAAAGGGATCTGCATCCCAGGAGTAGAGGTGCCTTGAGGGTGAGAGACAGAGGCACCAGGCTGGTGGTCTGAGTAGCCCCACAAAGCTGTGTCCTAGCTCAGTTGGAAAGAGGAGGAGTCACACAGCCTGGGAGAGATCACCAGGCTGGGGACAAAGGGCACTGGGAGACCAGCTTGTGCTGCACTAGAAATGGCTCTTCCCAAGCCTGTGCAGCCTGGGGTCCTGTGCACCCACAGGCTGGGGGGGTTGGGGGGGGTGAGGAGGGTTGCGGGTGATGTAGGAGAGGAAGGACAGAACCCTAACAAACCACAGAGACCTTTCCAGTCCCAATGGGCGGGACCAGATGAGATTTGCTTTGCCATTCCTCACACTTTGGGAGATCTTGAGGAAAATTTCACTTCTCCAATGGACTGTAAGCTCCTATAGACGGGGGACTCCTACTTTCAAAGTCCTGCCCCAGCGCTTAACAGGGACAGACACAAGGTAGATGATGGCTTGACTGGGAATATCATCATTTCTGTGTGTTAATTTTCTTCCTCCCGTTCCTCTTCCTCCTCACCCTGCCCCTCCTCCTCTTTCTCCTCCTCTTCCCTCCTTCTCCTTTTCCTTCTCCTTCCTAGTCCTCTTCCATTTCTTCTAAAAAGTAACCTTTTCACGTGTAATTTACACACAATGAAATGCACCTTTTTCAGTGTACAGCTCTGTTAGTTCTTATTGAGTCATGTGTCCCCCAACACAATCAAGTTACAGAATAGTCACGTCATCCCCAAAAGTTCCCTTGTCCCCCTTTGCAGTCAATGCCTTTACCCGGCCCTCAGCCCCAGGCAATTTCATATCAGTGGAATTACACAGCATGCTCTCTTTTTGTATCTGGCTTCACTGGCTTAGCCTGATGTTCTGGAGAAGTATCCATGTTCCTCATGTATGGTTCATTCTTATTGCTGAGTAGTAACCCCTTTTATGACTACATCACAATTTGTTTCTTCATTCACCTGTTGTTAGAAATCTGGGTTGTTTTCAGCTTGGGGCCATAATATATAAAGTTTAAACGTTCATGTATAAGTCTTTTTGTGGGCATGGTTTCATTTTGCTTGGGTAAATATCTAGAAGTAGAATTAAAGAATTAAAAGGTCCTATGATAGGGCGCCTGGGTGGCTCAGTTGGTTAAGCAACTGCCTTCGGCTCAGGTCATGATCCTGGAGTCCCGGGATCGAGTCCCGCATCGGGCTCCCTGCTCAGCGGGGAGTCTGCTTCTCCCTCTGACCCTCCCCCTCTCATGCTCTCTCTCTCTCTCATTCTCTCTATCAAATAAATAAAAATAAAATCTTAAAAAAAAAAAAAAGGTCCTATGATAAATATGTATTTAACTTTTTAAGAAACTGCCAAACTATCTTCCAAAGTGGTTTTATCATTTTATATTTCTACCTCCAATGTGTGAGAGGTGTAATTGCTCCAGTCCTTGCCAACACTTGGTCTTGTCAATCTTTTTGTTTGTTTAAATAGTTTTATTTAGGGGCGCCTGGGTGGCTCAGTCGTTAAGCGTCTGCCTTCGGCTCAGGTCATGATCCCAGGGTCCTGGGATTGAGCCCAACATCGGGCTCCCTGCTCCACGGGAAGCCTGCTTCTCCCTCTCCCACTCACCCTGCTTGTGTTCCCTCTCTCCCTGTCTCTCTCTCTCTGTCAATTAAATAGATAAATAAATAAAATCTGAGGGAACCAGCGAGAGAGGGAACACAAGCAGGGGGAGTGGGAGAGGGAGAAGCAGGCTTCCCGCCAAGCACGGAGCCCGATGTGGGGCTCAATCCCAGGACCCTGGGATCATGACCTGAGCCGAAGGCAGACGCTTAACGACTGAGCCACCCAGGAGCCCCTTGTCAATCTTTTTAATATTAGTCACTCTAGAGGGTGTTGTAGTGTGATTTTAATGTACATCTTTCTGATGACTAATGATGTTGAGCATCTTTTCACATACTTATTGGGCATTCATATATCTTCTTTTGTAAAGTGTCTGGCCAAATCTTTTGTTCATATTTTTATTTTATTTTATTTTTTTTTATTTTTTTTTTTTTATTTTTTTTTTTTTAAAGATTTTATTTATTTATTCATGAGAGACAGAGAGAGAGAGAGAAGCAGGCTCCCAAGGAGCAGGGAGCCCGATGTGGGACTCGATCCCAGGACCCTGGGATCATGACCTGAGCCGAAGGCAGACGCTTAACCATCTGAGCCACCCAGGCGCCCTTGTTCATATTTTTAAAATAAACTTTATTTTGGAATAACTTCAGATATACAGAAAAGTTGTAAAGCTAATATTAAAAAGCTCCAATATATTTTTTACCCTTTTGGTCACTTTATAAATTGGGTTGTTTTCCTTATTATATTATTGAATTGTAAGAATCTGTTACATATTCTGAATACAAGTCAGATATATGCATTGCAAATATTTTTTTCCAGTCTCCAGTGTATTTTTCAATTTTCTAAATGTGTTGTCCAAAGAGCAGATGATTTTTTTGGACATTTTCTATTTTAGTGAATTTCAATTTGTCAATTTTCTTTTATGGCAGTACTTTTTTGCGTGTCCTGACAACTGAAGTTTTGCCTATCACAAGTTTGTGAATTTATCCTGTTTGCTTCTACACATTTTTGTTACTTACTTTTAACTTGAACATACCTCAAGGGTGATTCGTTAATATTTGAAACACCCTAATTATGAATAACAGTCCAGAGGCGATTATTTAGCTGTTTAAAAATGCTATAAAAATCTATACCAGAGTGTTTGTCAATTGGACTGAGGCATTCGAAATGCATTTTCAGGAGACGCCCCATATCATAGTCACATCAAGTCACACCGGAGTCAGTCAAGATACTGCAGTTGGCTAATAAGTAGCACAGGCTGCAAGAGGAGTTACAGGGTCTACCAGGCTGGCCTCTATTGTCTCCCTTCACTGAGCATTTGAGGCATGTGCCCTGGTGGTCCTGAGTCCCCCCACTTCACCGAGGGGCCTGTTATCCGCCTCAACCACAAGGCTAGCTGACCCTGGAGCCTAGAGACTGTGACATTATCTCAGAGAGGACCTTGCAATAAAGGGGGCTGGTGGGTTCTCAGGGCAGAAAACAGAACTTCTCAACAGGTTGTATCAACTGTTTGGCTGGCTATTTGCTGGAAAGCATGTATGTATTTGGCAGACTTTGGTGACAGGCTTGCTTTCAGTGGAGCAAACATCCCAGTAGGAGGTTGGTGTGACCTTTGAAGGCTTCCACACTAACCAAAAGAACCTGAGGACTGCTAAGTGACCAAATCAGCCTAGGTCAGTTCACATCATAAGGAAGAGGAGGGGAACTGTTCTAGGCAAAATAAATAGTTATTGCAGGAGTGCCTTCAAAATGAGAATTCTAACAGAAGGAAGGATGCCTTCTCTGTTTTGGAGAGTACGGCTCACATCTGGCCCACATCTGGCCCACGTTAGGTGGGAGTTCGCACAGCTGCCTCAGAGGAACCTCTCTTCCGTGGCTACACCCAGCCCCGCTGCCGAGACATGCCCAGCCCCGACCCTGCTCCACCTGCCCCCAGGACCCTCGGTCAGACCCTGAATTTTCTCTCTATAATCAGGACCCACCTCTGATTATGGTCTTTTCCTCCTGATAACATGCCCCTTAGCCAGGGCCAGAGGGGCCTCTGCTCCTCCAGGAGAGTCACCCCGTCTAAGTGAGATGAATCCTGTCAGGGTGCCTGGGCCCAAACTAGTGGCTCTGCCTTCAAGGGGCTCAGAAAAGGCCCCTGTGCAGCCACACCAGACTTTCTCCTGATTCTTTCATTCATTCTTACACAATCAAGTCGTCACTGCCTATAAATCAGAAATGTGGAAAAACAGAAAGAAAAAAAAACCCAAATCGCACCAACTGGCAAAAGATTTGAATAGACATTTCTCTGAAGAAGATACATAAATGACCAAAAAGCACATGCAAAGACGCTCAACATCACGGTTCATTAGGGAAATGCAATTCGAAGCCACAGTGAGATACAACTTCATATCCATTAGAATGGTTATTAAAAAAAAAAAAAAAGCCAGAAAACAAAATAAAACAAAAAACAAGTGTTGGCGAGGATGTGGAGAAATTGGAAACCTCATATATTCCTGATGGGAATGTGAAGTGGTGTGACTGCCGTGGAAAACAATTTGGTCATTACTTAAAGAGTTAAAAACAGAATTACCATATGATGCAGCAGTTGCACTCCTAAGCATATCCCCCAAAAGAACTGAAAACTTATGTTCACACAAAAATTGTATTCGAATGTTCATAGCAGCATTCTTCATAATAGCCAAAAAGGGGAATCAACCCCATGTCCAGGAACTGATAAACAGATAAATAAGGTGTGGCCTATGTCATATTACCATGTAATATTCAGGAGTGAAAAGCAGTAAGGCACTGACAGGTGCTACAACAAGGGTGACTCTTGAAGACATTACGCTAAGTGAGGCCAGACACTAAAGGCCACATACTGTAGGGTTCCATTTATATGAAATGTCCAGAATACACAAATTGATAGAGACAGAAAAGATTAGCGGTTGCCAAGGACTGGGGAGAAGAGCGCCCACTAATGGATGTGGGTGATGAAATGTTCAGGTGAGGAAAATGTTGTGGAATTAAGATGGTGAAGATTGTGCACGACTCTGAATATACTAAAAAGTCCTGAACTGTACACTTTAAAATGGTGAAGTTTATGGTATGTGAATTATATTTTAGTCACATCCTATCAACCAACCAATCATAAGCACTGAATATTTAGACAGATATCTTTCCAGGTCTGTGTTACATAAATACTATGCACTTTAAAAAGGGTGACTATACCAAACTATGGAAAGAGCCCAGATGTCCATCAACAGATGAATGCATAAAGAGGATGTGGTATTTATATACAATGGAATACTACTCAGCCATCAAAAAGAACGGAATCTCACCATTTGCAACGAGGTGGATGGAACTAGAGGGTATTAGGTTAAACAAAATAAGTCAATCAGAGAAAGACAATTACCATATGATTTCACTCATATGTAGAATTTAAGAAACAAAACAGGATCATAGGGGAAGGGAGGGAAAAATAAAATAAGACAAAATCAGAGAGGGGGACAAACCATAAGAGACACTGAACTCTAGGAAACAAACTGAGGCGGGAGGATAGGGTAACTGGGTGATGGACATTAAGGAGGGCATGTGATGTAATGAGCACTGGGTGTTATATGCAACTGATGAATCACCGAACTCTACATCTGAAACTAATAATATACTATATGTTAATTAACTGAATTTAAATAAAATAAAATTAAATTTTTACAAGGGGGGAGACTATACTACTTATATTATTTGTTAACATGCATTTGTCACATAACAGTTTTTTAATATCTGTCCATGTCAATATACATAGACTTACAATGTCTACTCTTATGGCTACGTACATGCTATGATAGGGTTGCAATAATTATTTAGCCATCTCTTATTACTCAATATTTAGGCTGTTGCCAGTTTTTACTCTTTACCAACAGCATGCTCGAATTTACCTCTTGATTTAAGTATCTCATTATTGCCCTAAGATAAATTTCAAGAGGACGGCTGCTGCATTTTTAAGATATGGACAAACTGTTAAACTGCCTCCCACAAGTTTGTGTAACTTCCCTGCCACCCGGAAAGGTGAGGGAATCTAAGCTCCCAAATGGGTTCTTTTACTCATTTTCCTCTTCGCTTATTTGCAGGTAGAAAAGTGGGAGCATATCCCTGCTTGATGTCTAACGCCTGCCCTTTCACTCGGTGCCCAGAGAACTTGCGGCAAAGTTGTCACGTGCCATTTTCTGAAGCCCCCCAACCCTCCTAAGCCAGCTTCTCCTTTGGGCTATTTATCAAATATCTGTTAATTTATGGATATTTACTCACTGAATATGTATTTGCTATATTTTATCTTTCGAATATTTTGACATTCTTTTTCATATTGACTACATGTCTGTTTTGTCGTACTCCAGTTCACTCTTCACAACACCCTGGGAGGTGGGTATCGTACCCCTTTCACAGGTAAGATAACTGAGTCGCAGAGATCATTGACCCTCTAAGTGGCAGAGCCTGGATTCAAGCCCATGCTGTCTCATGCTAAAGTCTCCCCCTCTTTCCACTCAGGCCATGGGATCATGCCCATCATTCCCCTGAACTTTCTTGAAATCTCCCTTCCTGAAGTCCAGGGCACACTGGCTACACGCACGCCACACGCTCTTCCCCAGATATCATACACGGGCTCACTGCTCCTTGTTGGCCAGAATTCACTTCCAACAACAGTTCCCTTGACATCCCTTACATCTGGGAGAACACTGAGACCCGCCCTCAGATGTCTAGGCCCCGAGGCAAGTCCATCTGGGCTCGTGGGGCCTTACACCCCGGGTCCCTTTGGATGATCATCATTGAAAACCAGCTTCAGCAAAGTGTGCAACTCAGAGCTAAAAGCCCCCACAGAAACGGAGCCCCACAACATACCTAGAAAAACCATGAGGTTTCTTAAACAGTGAGGTTTCATCTAAATTGTGCCCCCAAATGTTGATTTTTCTGGGGCAGCTGGTAATTTTCCAGAGCAACTCAATTCAAGACCAATGTGTGTTTAACAAGATTTGGTTCCTAAGACCACAGAGCTCCTGTAAGGAAAGCAGGAACCGCTGTAGTTGGTTTGCAAAGCTGTTACAGAGCAGAGGACTGAGCAGGTGTATGAGGGATGGATTCCAGTGTGGGGAGCAAACATTGTGCCCTCGTTCCACAGGCTCCTTGGGTCCTCCAACAACATGCTAAGCCAACCTGTGTGCGTAGGTCATTTTAATCCTACTTTATAGGTTAAGAAATTGGGGCTCAGAGATAAAAGTGACTTGAGACATCACCCCTGGTAAATAGAGTCTGGGCAGCGGAAATCTTCACCCTCCAGGCCTGAGGCCTTTCTGGGACACCTGGAACTGGAGAATAAATTGTTTATCTAGATTACTGATCCTTGCCCTTTTCATGGGTTTAGACTACAATGACCTGGAGCTGTTCTCTTCATTTACTTCCTTCTTGGCCCTGGGGCCTTTGGATTTGGAACCCTCCTCTACAGAGTCTTTCTTAGTACATTTCACTTTGTTCTGATAATCTACTGCTGCATAATAACTTGGCAACAGAAAACAACCTTTTTATTAATGTTCTGGATTCTGTGGGTTGGGATTTGGACAAAGCACTGTTGAGGTGTCTTTGTTCTGTACCTAAAGACCTGAGGCCTCAACTAGAAAGACTCAAACAAGTAGGGGTGACTCCAAGGGCTGGGTACCAAAATTATTTACAACTACAGTGTCCAAACTGTAGCCACATGTGGCTATTTAAATGTACATTTAAAGTAATTAAAAGTAGGGGCGCCTGGGTGGCTCAGCCATTAAGCATCTGCCTTCGGCTCAGGTCAGGATCCCAGGGTCCTGAGATCGAGCCCCGCATCGGGCTCCCTGCTCAGTGGGAAGCCTGCTTCTCCCTCTCCCACTCGCTCTGCTTGTGTTCCCTCTCTCGCTATGTCTCTCTCTGTCAAATAAATAAATAAAATCTTTATAAAAATTAATTAAAATTAAATAAAATTTAAAATTTCGGGGTACCTGGGTGGCTCAGTCGGTTAAGCATCTGCCTTCAGCTCAGGTCATAATCCCGGGGTCCTGGGATCGAGTCCCATCTCAGGCTCCTTGTTCAGCGGGGAGTCTGCTTCTCCCTCTGCCGCTGCTCCCCCTGCTTGTGCACGCTCTCTCTCTGACAAATAAATAAATAAAATCTTTTTTTAAAAATTTAAATTTAGGGCGCCTGGGTGGCTCAGTTGGTTAAGCGACTGCCTTCGGCTCAGGTCATGATCCCGGAGTCCTGGGATCGAGTCCCACATCGGGCTCCCGGCTCAGCGGGGAGCCTGCTTCTCCCTCTGACCCTATCCCCTCTCATGCTGTTTCTCTCTCTCTGTCAAATAAATAAATAAACAAAATCTTTAAAAAAAAAAAAAAAAATTTAAATTTAGTTACTCAGTGGCACTGCCCACATTTTAAGCCCATATGTGGCTAGTAGCTACCGTATTGGACAATACTGATATAGAACATTTCCACCATCATAGAAAGTTCTGTTGGTAAGCCTGCTCTGGAGGCTTAAGACACCCATATGCCTGGCACCTAGACTGGGATCTTTGAGTGGAGAATTTACATGAGGTTCAGGCTTCTCACAGCATGGTTTCCAGGAGGGTGTGTCCTGAGAGGCAGCATCAACTGAGCAAGTGATCTAAGAGACAAAGACAGATGCTTCAAGGCTTCCTCTAACCTAGCCTTAGAAGTCACGTGCAACCCTTCCGTCACATTCTATTGGTTACATGCAAAGAGGGGTACTAGAAAAAATACAAACATTGCATGGGACATACTTACATTAAAAAAAAAATCATTCAGGGGCACCTGGGTGGCTCAGTCGGTTAAGCGACTGCCTTCGGCTCAGGTCATGATCCTGGAGTCCCAGGATCGATTCCCATATCAGGCTCCCTGCTCTGCGGGGAGTCTGCTTCTCCCTCTGACCCTCCCCCCTCTCATGCTCTCTCTCTCTTTCTCTCTCATTCTCTCTAATAAATAAAATAAAATATTAAAAAAAATCATTCATTGTTTATATGAAATCAAAATTTAACTGGGCATCTTGTACTTTTATTTGCTAAACCTGGCAACCTTACATGGGAGTCAGATTCAAGGAGAGGTGACCCATTAGACCCATCTCTTGATGAGGGAGTAGCAAGGTCACACTGCAGAAGAGTATGTGGAAGATATTGTTGGGGCCATCTTTGGAAAATACAATCTGCCACCTGTGACCATGTGGTTCCTCACAAAGTTCAGTAGAGACTTTCATGGCTCTCTACCACCTCAAAAATAGCATTCAAGTTTTATGGCCTGGGTGGATAGAATTGAGAAAAATTATCTCTTTTGCCATCTTTATATTTTTTCTCGTTCACGTTGGGCTTTGAGGCCAACTGTCCTCAAATAGTAGCTCTAAGCCCTATTAACAATAGGCATTCATCTCTGCTGATACCATGACCAAAGTAAGCTACAAATAAGGATAACAGATACTCCATAGCACCACTGTAGACACTGTGTTTCCTAAAGTAAGACCACCTGAGGTTAATAATGTTCTGTGGATATAGTGAGCAATCAGCGAACTTTCGTCAAGGACAAATGGCTCTTCGTCTGGAGGTCCCAAAGATCCAGCTCAACAGGAGAGGTTCTCCCATATATGCCTCCCTATTGTCAACATAATGACCCCCAGGACAAAGGTAAAAGCAATGCTCTATGGAGATAGAGATTATCCTTGTCACCAACACTAGGTGTATTTATTCCTTGCACAACAGTTGGTGCTATCACCCATTGGTTGTATGAAGATAGAGGTGTCCTGCTGAGACCTGCAAAGGTGAGGCCAGGATTCTCAAAGAGGGTGAGGTCACCCCCAGTGTCAAGCCTTAGTCAGATGGTTAAGAATAGAGTATATTTTCTCTCTCTCTCTCTCTCTGTCTCTTTCTTTCTCAACCTAGGTGTCCTGATGTCCTGGGAGTCTGAGAGGGAACTCTAGGATGGAGAGTGATAAGATGGTATGCCCCATGTGGAGACCGGTTAGGAGCTGGGAAGTCAGGACCTTTCCAAATCAGAAGTGAATTTTAGCTCATTAATCACTTCATGGACACTCAGGATGTGCTTCTTTACCCTTCTTTTGGACATGTGTAGAGAAGGGCTGGGACCAAGAGGGAAAGGGAAACAACAAGTTTATCATAAAATGTTAAGTGAAAATAGAAACTAAACTAAATTATATATAATAGAGTCCTAATTTTGTGTAATCTATATATATCCATACATAAACACACATAGTGATTTTTTTCTTCCATGTATTTTATATTCTCCCCAATGAGCAATCAGCATACATTACTTTTATAATAAGAAACACATAGACATTACTTTTAAATGAGAAAAAGGAGGAACAGACTGTTGGCAGAATTCCAAATTAAAAAAGAACACCAACTAAAGAGCTATGAGCGGCAGTCATAGCTGGTTGTTACTCAGTTACCATTTCCTCTTCTTTCTTGTTAATAGAAAGCTGATTTGATTCAAGGTCAGTATGCCCAGCTGAAGAAGGTTAACTATAATTGGTCCAAAGCTCATCCTCTTTTCAGTAATTGGTGTAAGGGTAGGCACATGACCCCGTCTGGCCAATAAAACGTAAGTGGAAGCCTGCTAGTGGCTATTAAGGAAGATTTTACTTTTTGGTTAAAAATAAAAAGGAGGGGCGCCTGAGTGACTCACTCCATTAAGCGTATGACTATTGATCACAGTTCAGGTCTCAGTCTCAGGGTTGTGAGCACAAGCCCTGTGTTGGGCTCCACAATGGACATGGAGCCTACTTAAAAAATAAATAAGAGAGAGAATCAAAAAAGGAAAAGCCTCCCTATGGCCTCCTCCTTAACCTTCATGTGAGGATGCTGTCCTATGAAGATAATACTTGGTGCTACAGCAGCCATCTCTACCATGACAGGAGACATGGTCAACACGCTGAGATGGCAGAAAGAAAAGATGAGAAGACTTCAGATCTTCAATGACATCACTGAGCCAACAAATTCACCCTGAAACTGCCCACTACCAGATTTGTTATATGAAATAATTGAGTCTATGTTGTTGAAGCTATTTTAGTTGATATTCTATTATCTGCTACCAAATACGTTGTAGATAATATTCACTATCAAGAGATAAGTTTAGAAACCAGGAGTTGAGGACGTATTCAGATGGTTGAAGCCACTAGAAAAGCTAGGAAAAGCCATGTTCAATGGGATAAGTCAGAGATGATATTTTAAATATTTAACAACTGGTCCATCATGGACACAAAGAAATCCGAAAGGGCACTGGCCCTGTAAGAATGGACATGAGCCATAAATAATTGATATGCCCTGCCAGTGTGGCCCAGCTGAATATCAGCCCCAGAATAGTTACAAAAGGCAAACTGGGAGACATAATTAAACCTATGTTTGGGGATGAATTGCCTTGGACCAGATTCCCTACAATGTGCCTCTTTGAAAGTCCTGGCTCTACCTTCTTGAAGCCAAGCCTTCTATCAGCTTGCAGTGGGTCGGTGGCTGGTTCAACTCAAAAGATGGTGTCTGGAAGTTGTCAGTTTATACACTGAACTGCTATTAATGTTGTGTTGTGGTGGTGGTGGTTTTAAACTGTTGGTTTTTAAAAATTTTTATTTAAAAAGTAATGCATGGTGTTGGTATAAAAATGCAAACTTTACAAAGATAAAAAATGAATAATAATAAGTGAGTCTCCCTTCCATCCTAGCACCCCCAGAGGTACATTATTAACAATTTGTGGGGTGCCCGGGTGGCTCAGTTGGTTAAGAGTTAG